>NC_133181.1:58510000-58535000 GCF_049306965.1 Danio rerio | reverse complement strand
ATATAATATAATATAATATAATACAATATAATATAATATAATATAATATAATATAGTATAATATAATATAATAAAATATAATAAAATATAATATAATATAATATAATATAATATAATAAAATATAATAAAATATAATATAATATAATATAAAATAATAATAATATAATATAATATAATATAAAAAAATTAATAATATAATATAATATAAAAACATATGCAGGTATAGTTAATATGGTCAATGTATCACACACATGTCAACTTTCACCAATCTAAAATGCAGTTTAGACATAAAAGCCCCCCCCTTTAAAAAATTAAAATAAAAAAAACCTGAAGGTCGATGTCTCCCTCTAGCGTCTGTTTACAGCAGTAGCCTAGCATGGCGAGTTACCAAAAGCACAATCAGAAACATAAGGTTTTTAAATATCGCAGTGATCAATGAAAAGGATGAACACGTTTTTATAAAGAATCAAAAATGACACAATTTTTTTAAAAGCTGAAAAAGGATGGCTTTAGTCACTAAATATACCTGCACCTATAAAATCATCCATAGCTCATGGAGAGCAGCATGTTTTTCTGGAGTTTTCTTGCAAACTTGACAAACATCACTCTCTTACACACATACTTAAACAAGCAAGCCCTGAGACAAATATAGTCTGCAGTACAAATAATAGTAATAAAATAAAAAATAGTTTGCTTTTATTAAAATGACAGAGAACATTTAAAAAGATAAATACATTACTTTTAAAATGCTTTAAATTATTGTATTACCTTCAAAATAATTGTTGTATTTATATATACAGTTGAAGTCAGAATTATTAGCCCCCCTTGAATTTTTTTCCCCTTTTTAAATATTTCCCAAATGATGTTTAACAGAGCAAGGAAATGTTCAGTATGTCTCATAATATTTTTTCTTCTGGGAAAAAAAGTCTTATTTGTTTTATTTCGGCAAGAATAAAATCAGTTTTAATGTTTAAACACCATTTTAAGGACAAAATTATGAGCCCCTTTAGGCAAATTTTTTTCCGATAGTCTACAAAACAAACCATCGTTACACAATAACTTGCCTAATTACCCTAACCTGCCTAGTTAACCTAATTAACCCAGTTAAGCCTTTAAATGTCACTTTAATCTGTACAGAAGTGTCTTAATATTATTTACTGTCATCATGGCAAAGATAAAATAAATCAGTTATTAGAGATGAGTTATTAAAACTATTATGTTTAGAAATGTGTTGAAAAAATCTTCTCTTTGTTAAACAGAAATTGGGGGAAAAAGGGGGGCAAATAATTATTGGGGGCGCGGGTCAAATTTTTTTTCAATTATTTTTATATATATAAATATATATATTTATATATATATATAAATATAAATATATATTATATATAAATATAAATATATATTTATATATATATTATATATAAATATAAATATATATTTATATATATAAATATATATATATATATATATATATATATATATATATATATATATATATATATATATATATATATATATAATATTATTTTTATTATATATTTTGTATTATTTATATATATATATATATTTTTTTTGTCCCATCCGTAATGTGGCCTGTATATCACCTGCTTTTGTACATATTGGCAACCAGGTTCTAGTAATGCCAATTTCCTTTTTTATTTTACTTATTTTAATAATACGTCAAGTAAAATAAGACATATTCCAATCTTTTTATAATGTAATTTATTTTAAGTTTTATTTTTTATATTTGTTTTGAGTTTTTTGTGTTTTTTATTTTAGTTTTAGTTATTTTAGCACATCAAGTCAAGCATATTTAAAATCAGACATCATTAACAAAGAAAAGTAAAACACTGAAATAAAGTGAAATGGTTTTAATACATTCATTCATTCATTTTCTTTTCAGCTTAGCTCCTTATAATTAAACTGGGGTTGTCACAGTGGAACGAACCGCCAACTTATCCAGCATAAGTTTAACGCAGCTAATACCCTTCTATCCGCAACCCAACACTGGGAAAAATGGTTTATATGTAACATAATATTATAAACACTTACAAATGTATTAATATAGTATAAATAAAGTGTAACAAAAAGTAATAAAAATAATAACACAGTCAAAAAATAAACAAACTTTTACTAAAATCTTAATTCCTTTTGTGTTGTATAAGAGTTATAAAAATCCAAAACAATGCAACTATGATTATAAAATATCATAAAACAGATCATTAAACAATAAAAATAATTTCCCAACATTTTATCATTAACCTTCCGCTTAACAGGCAGAGATCAGATCTTCCTCTCAATGGCCAGATTTTTTATTTAGTTTTCTATTTCAGCTAAACAATTGCCAATCAGAGAGCATAGAATCACCAAGAGGCGACACTCTAGTGCAATTTGGGAAACAGCCACTAGATGGCGCGGCGGCCATTTTGGAATGAAAACTCCAATAGAAAATCAGCATATTATAAGTCTGTAAAATAAACTATTAAAAGTGCCGATGATTGTGATAGTAAGTGCTGTATTGTCGTCTTTCAGGTTGTATCTCATCTTAAATGCGGTTTTTAAATAAATAAATAAATAAATAAATAAAAAAACAAAGCAGCTGCTTGCCATCGCGATAGCAATTAGATCCAATGGACAGCCGATCGCTTTCACTCCAAAATGGCAGAATCCGGAGCTGTTGCTGGGCGCTGCTGTTGCAATGAAACGTTCTATTGAGTGTCGCCTCTTGTTACTTCTAAGCTCTTTGTGTCAATTTAGATGGAGTGCTTTATTGTTGTCTTTTAAAAGTTGTGTATTAATGTTTATTTTAGTTTTAGTCATTATATTTAAATAGTTATTATATTTTCATGCCAACTATCTGAAACATTTATTCATTAGTCCCTTTATTAATCTGGGGTCACCGCAGCGGAATGAACCGCCAACTTATCCAGCATATGTTTCATGCAGCGGATGCCCTTCCAGCTGCAACCAATCACTGGGAAACATCCATACACACTCATACACTACAGACAATTTAGCCTACCCAATTCACCTCTAGCATATGTGTTTGGACTGTGGGAGAAACAGGAGCACTCGGTGGAAACCCAAGCCAACACAGGGAGAACATGCAAACTCCACACAGAAACCCCAACTGGCCCAGCAGAGGCTCGAACCAGCGACCTTCTTGCTGTAAGGCGAATGTGCTACCCACTGCACCACCCCTAAAAATGGCTGAGGTTTAATTCTTTTAGTAGCATAATAACCCCGGTTGTTATTAAATCCAACATGGAGTGTAATACATTAAAAACAAACAAACAAATAAAATTCCAAAGTGAAAAAATCTTTAATAAAAACAAAATTTCCTTTGAGATATAAAACTGTTGTAAAAAGTCAATACAACAATGCTACAGTGATTAAAAAACAGTACACACTGATTAAAGCTACAAAAATAATTTCAATTCCTATGATTATTACAGGTGATAGATCACTTAAAAACAAAACAAACAAAAAGAAAATCATAATTTTCTGGCCCTCAAGACCTTTCTGACTTTCTTTCTTCTGTTAAACACATTATTCAATTATTTTCGTTCAGCTTAGTCCCTTTATTAATCAAGAGTCGCCACAGTGGAATAAACCGCCAATTTATCCAGCATGTTTAATTCAACGGATACCCTTCCAGTTGCGACCCAGTACTGGAAAACACCCATACACTGAGCCACTGTGTCACCTTCGGCTGAACACAAAAGGAGATATTTTGAAGAAGGTTGGAAACTGGTAGCCATTGACTTCCATTAAATATTACAGAGAAGAAGTTGTTTACAGCTGTGATTGTCAGATTTTTACTGTAAGAAATATGATAAAAACAGTCATTTTACAGTAACCTACCTTACTTTATTAATTTGTGGTGTTAAATAACAATGATGACTACTTTTGAGTACTAACATCTGCACATTGTACCTTTGTTGCATTGTTTTGTTGTAGGAAACACACAATATCATTTCTAACACTTTACCGACAACGTTCTTACAATCAGCAGGTACGGTGTAAAAACTCAATCACAGGCTCATTCTGAAAGCGTACCCCTATATACATTTCTGGGGAGCGCGAATTATGTATTAAGCATGGGCAATATGGGCGATCGCCCACAGTGGCATCTTGCTGGGGGGGAGAGATAGTGCAAAAAAAAAAAAAAAAAGAAGTAGTAAAAGCATTGAAACATGATTTACTTTATGCAAGTGTATGAATTTAGAGTGGTATTTCCAGAAAAAAGATGTCAGGGGCCGTTCACATTTGGCATCTTTTGCATGTGCAAGTTGGTTATTCTCTATGTGCAACCGAAACAAAGCTGGTGAAAGCAAACTGATGCATGAACGCAGAAAAACATTCCCGCGTGCCAAACATGCTCCTGTGTGAATCTTGATTGTTTGCATGCACGCCGATAAAACCAATATGATGATGATGTTACTTTCACTAAGCATGGCTATAAAGCAGAAAGGCGGGATAAGGGAGGTAAGACTTCATAACTATCCGCTGGTTAAGTGTGACGTCACGCGAAGCGGCTTCCGGGTCCAAGCGCTCTATTAAACTGAATTGGGAGACTCATAAAAGGGTAATAATAAACGTTTACAAAGCGATTTAATACTTTCGAAAATCACGATCGCAATATATATGTCCATGCCTAATATCCAATGGCCAGAAAGTGATTCATTTTTAATAAATTGTAAAAATTTTGGTATTTGTTATGCAGCAAGCCCAGAGATTGTTTAGTACACTATGACTTTATGTAAAATTAACTTTAATGTGTGATATAAATAAAAAGAGATCATAAACGAATGATTTCTCCCTTCAAATGAATGGCGGCTTGGACCCGGAAACAGTAATACATATGTCACAACTTAACAAGCGGATGAGTCTCGGCCATAAGTCGGGTCTAAAGCCCCGTTTACACTGCCAGTTAAATGTGACCCAATTCCGATTTTTTGTTTATGTGACACAGATCGGATCTGTTCTATGACCGTGTAAACACGAAAAAAAAAAAAACGCATGCATTCAGATATTCAGAGATCAGTTTCAGGCCTCCTTCGTATGTGGAAATAAATCAGATATAGATCGGATATGCGACAATGCGACTGTCATGTAAACAGGCAGATCAGATTTAATGAGGCATTCCGTTCTGTACATCATTAAACTTGCAACAATGTGGTGCTTCCCCGTGGTTTAATGACAGAAGAAAAAGGTGTGTGGAGATGCCGATACGGTAAACAACAGAGGAAACACAGAGGAAAGTGGTTAGTCGCCACAACTTGCTCCCACCAGACCTGAGATCTCTCTCTCGTACCCACAAATTCCTTTGAATGCTGGAGGACAGCATATATAAACCATAAGCGCAAGCTGCGATGACAGCCCTTTCCCACCTGCTCCTCAAAATCATTTTAAATTTGGGCGAACTTCCTGTTGTAACTTTTGCTTTTTGTCGCTATTAATACACGCACTGCGGGCTACACATAGAACAACTTTATCCTCTCCAACACCAGTGCGCTCACAGGCGAAGGCCACATCTTCAACTAAACACACACACATCAGGGCCATACCATTACATAAACTGCGTGGGGGTAAATCTGGACTAAACCATTCACTGCTCATACTACACTTCGCATTTTTCACAGAGCTAAAAAAAAAAAGACAATTTCTTCCATCGTGGCTAGTGTGGCACAAATGCTAGAACCCGCCTTTATGCATGTGCGACATCGTAGATTGTATGGCAAGTGTAAAGGCATGAATTGGATATGGGTCACAATTAAAACAACGTGTAAACAGACAGGCAAACAAATCAGATATAGGCAACAAATCGGAATTGGGCATCAAGACCTGACAGTGTAAAAGGCGCCTAAGACAACAGATAATTCTATAAAACATATTGGTTTTTTGGATTCTATATAATTGTCATAATTAATATTCATGCAAAAGATTTTTTAAGTGAACTTAGCATATCACTCCAGTTTTTACATTGTTTTCCAGTAACATTAAGGATTGATTTTTTGTTATTTATTTAGAATAATATTTGTCCAATAATAATAATAATTGTATTTATTTATAATAAATAGAAATAAATTGTTATATTTATTGAAAAAAAATTTTTCGCCCAGGGTGCCATTTCAAACTAGAACCGCCACTGGTAGCCAGAGCTACGTATGGCTGTATTTTGTCTTAAAAACGAATGCTACAGGGCGGTATGATGTGGTTCTTTTCACCCCTACCAGCTGACCTCTGTGTGGACGGCTTTTCCACTGTTACCAGTAGCTCACCATGTATGTAGGAGGACTTGGGATGCAGAGAGGAATTGACCACGATGGCAGGGTTTGACTCTGGCAAAGAACTGTTCCATAAAGCAGGTAAGACAAAAACCAAAAAAAAAAAAAAAGTAAATAACAGGGTGAGTATGTGGTAAAATCTGAAAATAGGGTAAAAATCAGGCGAGAGCTTTTCTTTATCTGGATTGTTTTTTTAAAACTGTCAGTTGGGTAAAGGGAAGTAGGTGAGTGGGTCAGTAAATCGGTCAGTCAGTCAGTCAACAGCAGCCTCTAGTGGATTTACGCAAGAACAGCAGGCGCAAATAGCACTCGCGAGAGAAATCTGAGATCTGAAAAAGCATACACAGCAGCCTCTGGTGGATTCTCAAAAACAAAAACTTCAAAAAATGTACCTCTTGGAACATATTTGGTATATATCGGTATATATTCAGATTGAGCCTGGGTTGGAAAACTCTAATAACAGACGGCTGCTGCTCACTCAGGGCTGTCTATGCTAATGAGGGAGAGATGGTCACTAGCAGGTGGGGCTTTCCCCCTCTGATGACACATACAAAGGCAGAAGTGTTTCTGCAGACTGTTTTTATCAAGTATGATTATTAAAAACTATTTAAACTCCTTATAAAAGTTTTTTTTAAAGATCAGATCTTCTTCTCCATAGTCAGAATGGTGGCTCTGGTCATCCAGATCATCCACTGCATGCTCTCAGTCTGAGTGTGAACCCGGAGGAGTTTAAAACCCAGCTTGAAATACAACGCCACGGCTGCTTTCTGTGTCGAAGAAGTGGAAAGCATGATCTTTGAGAAGCCGCGCTCCCTGCAGAAGTCTTCAGCAGTCTGAGCCAACTTTACACCAAGTCCAGTACGGCGACAAGCGGATGAAACAATCATCCTGTAAAGCTCTCCATACTTTTCAGACCCCTTTTTACCCTCCACAGCAACCATACCCAAAACCTGAGGCCGGCCTTCAATCTCAGCTTCTGCAACCCAGAAGCAGTTGTCAGGATTTTCGAGGTAGTACGCAGAAATATCCTTCATGTCCGTGTTGAGTCTGGAGCGGACGTATCCAGCATAAAACTCATGGCAGCAGAAGTAGACCAGGCCTATCCAGGATCCTCCACACATCAAGGATAGAACCAGGGAGTATGTGCTCAGTATGTAAGCGCTGACATAAATGAAGAGGCTTATGGTGATGTGCAGCGGTCGGGTCATAGCATACATGAATGCGGGATTGATGTGTTCTTCTATTGCCTCCCGGAAAACTGTTTCCACAGCCTCGCGGTCGGAGGGTTGATAGTGGCGGATCACGATGTGCACTGGAAGACAGTGAAGAGCAGTTACCAGAGGATAAAGCAAAAAGAAATACAGTCTATAGGTCACAGATTTTGGTGCATTTGAACAAAACAGATTTAATAAATGGATATATTTATCAAAATATTATTTTAGTCACCGAAGCTATTATGAAATAGAAAGATTATACTCTTAAATTCATGCAAAATTTTGGAAAAAATATATAACCAACTAAATTTAAACAAAATGTTATACATTTATTGTTTCTCTTGAATTTAGCTCTTTAACATTTTTTTTTTCTATAACATAAATTTGGGTGTACTCAATTTGTATCGTTATTAGAAGTTATGTTGTTAGATAAGCTCCAGATTTGGAATTTTGGCATATGCACAAATTTAATAATGTAAAACTTCCTAATCCTATAGAAAATATTAATCTAAGGGTGCTTTCACATCTGTAGTTCGCTTCATTTGGTCCGGACCAAGCACAATAAATGATACATTGTTGCATCTTCTGCCGTCTTTGGGTCGTTTTCACACCACACTGCTGGCTTTGGTCCGAACCAGTTGAAACGAACCAAAATGCAGTCATCTGACAAAATCCACATCTCTCATTGGCCAGATGTTGTTAAACATATTTCCTAAACTGCTTATTGATTGGTCAGAATTCACGTGCGGGAAAAAGCCAGTGAACTCCCGCAGGTAAACAAAACCTTTGACTCTGGAGGGACGACTGCGCTGGCTGATTGTATCCCTGCTTTAGACAAACTATACATTACGAAAACAAAGCGCGGCCGCGGCTGGAAAACAGTGTTTAATGCGTCGCTCGTCACTTCAGGAGGAGCCGTGAATTAATTTAGCTAAATTGCGACATGGTCATCTTGCGGAAATATTACCAACGATCCATCAGGTAATGTTTTCCCCTATCTCTCTCTATGTTGGTAAAGCGCTGTCAACAAATATTTTTCCTCCATATCCCATAATGCACAGCGCATCGGCCTACGGCAGCTGGATTAGTCCAAAACGTGCAGTACTTTTTGCGGTTGGATCTGTTTTAGTACGAATCATATTCTCACCACAAACCAACCGCTCCAGGCTTCGTTTGAAAGCGTATCGAGACCACCTCTTTAAGCAGGTCTCGGTATGCTTATTTGGTCCACTTACTCGAGTACGATTGCTGCATTCACACCTGCCCAAACGAACCGCACCAAAAGGGGAAACGAACTCTAGTGCGAACTAAATAAGGCAGGTGTGAAAGCACCTTTAGTCACCGAAGTTATTGTTAAATAGAAAGATTATACTTTTAAATTCATGCAAAATTTTGAGAAAATATATAACTAACTAAATTTAAACAAAATGTTAAACATTTATTGTTTCTCTTGAATTTAGCTCTTTAACATTTTGTTTAGTTTTTTTGTATAACATAAATTTGGGTGTACTCATTTTGTATCGTTATTATAAGTTATGTTGTTAGATAAGCTCCAGATTTGGCATTTTGGCATATGCACAAATTTAATTTTGTAAAGCTTCCTAATCCTATAGAAAATATTAATCTAACTGAGAGATGTGTGCGGGGTGTACTCATTTATGCTGAGCAGTGCATTTCAAATACAGAAAACAGCTTGAAAAATGCATAAAAATATTAGTTTTTTAAACTATTTCCATTGCAAAAACAAAACAAAACTAAAACTTAGCAAATCAGTTTAAAAAAATGTCCCCTCTGTTTATTTTTTTCCCTAATTTGTTTAATGGAGAGCAGATTTTTTTCCAACACATTTCTAAACATAACAGTTTTAATAACTTATTTCTAATAACTGATTTATTTTATCTTTGCCTTGATGACAGTAAATAATATTTGACTAAATATTTTTCAAGACACTTCTATACAGCTTAAAGTGACATTTAACTAGTGGCTTAACTAGGTTAGTTAGGTTAACTAGACCAGTTAGGGTAATTAGGCAAGTAATTGTATAACGATGGTTTGTTCTGTAGACTATCGAAAAAAGAATAGCTTAAAGAGGCTAATAGTTTAGTCCTTAAAATGGAGTTTAAAAAATTAAAAACGGCTTTTATTCTAGCCAAAATAAAACAAAACTCTTTCTCCAGAAAAAAAAAAAATATTATCAGACATACTGTGAAAATTTCCTTGCTCTGTTAAACATTACTTAAGAAATATTTAAAAAGAAAAAAAAAATTCAAAGGGGGCTAAAAATTCTGACTTCAACTGTATGTATGTATGTATGTATGTATGTGTATGTGTGTATATATATATATATATATACATACATACAGTTGAAGTCAGAATTTTTACATACATATATATATATATATACATATATATATATATATATATATATATATATATATATATATATATATATATATATATATATATATATATATATATATATATATATATGTATGTTAATTATATAAAAAGTATTTAAAATATATAATAATAAATAATACTAATACATATATTTAAAAATATTTATATATTTTGACATACTTTTTTATATATATCACTATATAATTAACTTGTTTTTATAGAGCATCAAGTGTACCTAAATTTAAAACATTGACTGGCCAACTAAAAAAAGTTATATTAAAGCTATATTAGTTAGTTTTGGCTGATGTTAAATTTAACTCAAGAGACAAAATGATTTAATGGTACTTGTTTAAACTTCAATAACCCAGATAAACATACTAATAGCTATAATATAATGAAATAAACATTCTTTTTAAAATACCTAGTAAAAATTTGACGTTTTTAGTTTTTATTTAGGGATTCTCCAAATTGAATCAGTGTCATCTCAAGAGATCACTGGTGTGTTCAAGAACAATATTTTATTTATTGTAGGCAGGTTTAAGGAGGTAAAGCAGGGGTGTCAAACTCAATTCCTGGAGGGCCTAAGACCTGCACAGTTTAGTTCCAACCCTGCTCCAACACACTTACCTGAAGGTTTCAAACAAGCCTGAAGGACTCAATTAGTTTGATCAGGTGTGTTTAATTAAGGTTGGAACTAAACTGTGCAGAGCTGCGGCCCTTTTGGAACTGAGTTTGACACCTGTGAGGTAAAGGGTTATGTCAGGGGTGTCCAAACTCGGTCCTGGGGGGCCGGTGTCCTGCATAGTTTAGCACCAGCTTCTTCCAACACACCTGGCTGGAAGTTTCAATTATACCTAGAAAGGGCTTGATTAGCTGGTTCAGGTGTGTTATATTGTGGTTGGAACTAAAATATGAAGGTCACCGGCCCTCCAGGACCGAGTTTGGACACCCATGGGTTATGTCAACCTTAGCAAACGTACATTTGCATTGTGTGGACTCTTTCTGAGATGTTTTACTTTTTCAACACATCTTTGATTTTTTTTGTATGTGAACTTACAAAATAAAGGATATTTTGGACATACATGGGTTTCCATCTATGCAAATCCCGCGAAAATCTAGCTTAAAACAGCTGCAGAAACACCAATTAAGAACAAGAAGGCGGAGTCGAAACTATAAGCGCAAAGCTCATTGGTTATCATATATTTTATAAACGCAGCATCGACATAATACACACGGTTATGATTTACAACAAACGTCGAAATTAAGTTTTTTCCATTTTGAATTTGTTCATGATAAAAGCCAAAATAGTAACCTATAAAGAGACATTTTAAACGACACACTAAACACACACCTAACGTTAATGTCTCGCGAATAACTTTAACCAGCAAACGTGAATTAACATGCATAGATTTTATTTTTTCCACTTCAAAACTCCATGCGGTGACATAAGTGGAATATTCCTCAACTAGAACACTACGAAGCCTGTCAAAAACTTTATCATTTAATATTGAACAACATGAGAACAATAAGGTGAGTAAACTTATTGAAACGGAATTTTCATTTTAGTGCAACAATGTAAACACGATGAAAATGTTTGTTCGCGTAATAATGATGATGATAGATAGATAGATAGATAGATAGATAGATAGATAGATAGATAGATAGATAGATAGATAGATAGATAGATAGATAGATAGATAGATAGATAGAAAACTTACTGTTTAATTTGGTCATTGTCGTTTTCTTAATCCACTGTGTGGTCTGTTCGTGTCTGACTGAACTGCACTCGGTCACATGAGGCAGCTGTGGAATATCAGCAGTTTGTCAGTTCAAAGTTCACAGATGTTTCCGTCAGATCTAGTTTATTATCATTTGCACTCGAGTTCCTAAACGTGCAAAGAAACATCCTGAACACAGATGAATGAATATGAGGAACTTCCAGCATTCACTCCTCTGCTTTTCTGAGGAGGATCAGTCGTGCCGAGCTGCTGTTATCGCCACCTAGTGTTTACAGTCTGACCTGCTGAGTTTGACTTCTTTGATTTTAGAATCTTATTTGTTTCTTGTTCATTTTAATATAATAATGAAAACTCATCGGACAGAATGCTACAGAATTGTCTGTAATGCAATAAGTGATTCCAGCTAAATTTCTGTAAATTGTCTCTGTGCAGCTGCAAATTTAAAGCATCCGATGCATATTTATCTCCACTGTGTTATGCATTTCAGATATGCAAATTTATAAGGACTTTGTAATGGACTGCATTGGGCAATTTCATTATAATTATGATTTCTATATATATGAAAATCTTTAACATGAATCAAATAGCACTACCATGACTTTCAAAGTCATATATTCCTATAATGTTTTTATACAAATTTTGACCAATTTATAATTAACCATCAAATACCGCCATTTTAAAAATTAGATTTAAATATTTCTACACTTAAAGTTTTTTTTTTTCTTTTCAAATCACGGAAGTAAATTCTTTATTGCTTATGTAAATGTTACAAAAATAGGTGGATTCAGATAACTAATCTGATTTAAATTCATTAAAATTTATTTATGATGAATGTCAAACATAGTAGCTTAAATTGTTTCCCAGTACTGGGTTGCAGCTGGAAGGGTATAAGCTGTATGAAACATATCCTGGAATAGTTGGCGGTTCATTCCGCTCTGGCGACCTCTGATGAATAAAGGGGCTAAGCCGAAGGAAAATGAATGAATGAATGAAGGAATCAATGGATAAATAATAAAGTCAATAATAGCAGGTTTCCAGCTTTTTTCAGAATATAATTTTTCGTGTTCACCACTGGAGTAAATAACGATTGAATTTTAATTTTGGGGTGAACTCCACTCAAAACATGACTTGCTGCTTGTTCAAACTACGCATTTAAGATGAGTTGAAACAACACAATTCTTAAATTTGTTTTGGGAGAACTTAATAATTTTATGTTCAATCCACTTAAAATTGTAAAAACGATTAAGCGAACTTTAATTGATTTATGTTGGAACAACATGAAGGATTTGTGTGGAACCACTGATGAACATTCATTCTGTATAGATCAGTGTGTGGAACCCAGCACTTTCAGAGCGTAGCTATTCCTTTAAGTCAATTTAACAAATTAACTAATTAACTATTAAAAAAATTACATTGTAGAAATTCCTTCACCCTCCTGTCGTGTTCACCACCCGCCCTTTACTTTAGCGTTCGCAGATAAAATAGACTGGTGTGTTTTAAAGGTTCAAGAAACCCCAGAGTACTTTTTTTTTTTTTTTTTTTTTTTAAGATTTTAACAGATTTGTGTGTACTGAGCATCATAAAGCAACGTTAGCACCTGTCAGCTTTAATTGTGGGGAAAAATGGATAATTGCTTTTTTTTTTTTTTTTTTTTTTTTAGCTAATTTCATCTTCTGGGTTTAAAATCATTTTTGGGGTGGGATCAAAATGGGTGACGTAGCGTCAATCTGCTAGTGGAGTGATGACGCGTTGGTTTAATTATAGTAATAATAATAATAATTCCTTTTTATACAGCGGCACTCTGGGCAATCAAATCGCTTTACACACAATGGGGGGGGGGGGGGGGGGGTCTCCTCATCCACCACCAGTGTGCAGACGACGTGTGACACGACGGCAGCCATTTTGCACCAGACCGCACACCACACACCAGCTGATTGGTGGAGAGGAGACAGTGATGAAACCAATTGGGATATGGGGATGGTTATGAGGCCATGATGGACAGAGGCCAGTGGGAAGATTTGGCCAGGATGCCGGGGTTAAACCCCTACTCTTTTTGAAGGACATCCTGGGATTTTTAATGACCACAGAGAGTCAGGACCTCGGTTTAACGTCTCATCCAAAACACTGCGCTCACTGAGCAGTATAGCGTCCCAGTCACTATACTGGGGCATTAGGACCCACACAGACTGCAAGTTGGGCGCCCCCTGCTGGCCTCACTAACACGACTTCCGGCGGCAACCTAGCTTTCCCATGTGGTCTCCCATCCAGATACTGACCGGGCGCAGCCCTGCTTAGCTTCAGTGGGCGATTATGTGAGAGTTGCAGAGAGCTAGCTGCCGGCTAGTTTATCATTATTCATATGAGTTTTCTTATCCTATGAGAAGACCTTGCTTTTCAATTATTCATGAGAGCATGTGCTTTTCTGAGCACCGAAGCTGTGAGACCCAAGGTTTGTTGCATTAAAATACTTTTTTTTTTTTAGTTTATTTCTTTGCATTTTAACTTTGTAAACATGGGTCTCACGGTTTATGTCTAGTGTTGTGAGCCAACTGACAACAGTTGTTCGCTCCTCTCTTTTCCCCCTGCTCTGCCAGCAACGCCCACTCCTCCCTCTGCCCGCAACGCTCCACACTCATCATGGAGCATTTAAAAAAAAAAAAAATCTAAGGTAGACTTGAACTGAAGGAGGGGGGTTTCATGACCCTTTAACTGCTATTAAATTAGCACAGAAAACCGTTTTCAAAACCAACATTTTTTTTTAGTTGCTAACAATGTCTCTAAGTAGTGTTTAACATACAATTAGACAAAATTACTGCACTGACGATACAAAAATCCAGTTGGGGTGGTGTACAGTATTTGGGATGTTTTTTGTCTGATGGATGATTATAGTCACATTCATTCAGGGGCGCCTTCCAAGTGGTGGCCACGGCTACCCCTGTGTAATCTCTGGCCACCCCTGTTGCCACCCCAGTTTGAGTGCTGTTGATATTATTAATTTATTTGTAATTACGGAAATTCACAATATTTCATTCATTCATTAATTTTCTTGTCTGCTTAGTCCCTTTATTAATCCGGGGTCGCCACAGCGGAATGAACCGCCAGCTTATCCAGCAAGTTTTTACGCAGTATGCCCTTCGAGCCGCAACCCATCTCTGAGAAACATCCACACACACATTCACACACACACACACTCACACACTACGGACAATTTAGCCTACCCAATTCACCTGTACCGCATGTGTTTGGACTGTGGGGGAAACCGGAGCTCCCGGAAGAAACCCACGCGAAGGCAGGGAGAACATGCAAACTCCACACAGAAACGCCAACTGAGCTGAGGTTTGAACCAGCGACCTTCTTTCTGTGAGGCGACAGCACTACCTAAATAAATAAATTGCAGCCACTAAATTATTGTGGATTGATTGGTGCCACCAATGTAGCTGATTCACTGCCCCTGCCCCTTCACTTAAGGAGCTATTCTGGGCTGTCTAACCTTTTTAGTTAAATACTAAATGTGTTAACATTACTTAGCACGGCTCAGAATTAGGTAATTTGTCAGAATTTTACATTTGTAATCATGTTTTTCTATCTGCTGATTATTAATAGCAACCTTTACATATATTCATTTATTTTACATATATTCATATCATCATTTATTGTAAATCTCTGTTCATAGCTAATACAACCTGTATAATGTTGATAGTACATCCATCTGTAAATATCACTATAGTTTTTCTATAATTGCACTTTATAAATTATACCTGTATCCTGCACTTGCTGCTATTGCACTGCTGGTCAGACTTAAACTTGTACATGTGTAATGACAATAAAGTTAAATCTAATCTAATTTTGGTTTGCATTGTTTAATGTTTTCGCTTTTCTGCAGAACGTTCACTTTTACTGATTAGGCTATTACACATTTAAAAATAAAATTAAGCGTAAAGTTCTTGTAACATGAGTTGTTTAGTATCGTTTGTGGGATTTTTATGCACAATTTTGGGTTTATGAGATTTTTTTAATAAAACGTGTACCATCTAGCTTATTTAGCACCTCTATTGTTTTGCTTGTTGACGTACTTGGGATTTTGTGGGTGTATTTTGCAAAGAGGTACATAAATAAAAATACTGTATTAATAATATTGTGGCTCAAAAAGGAATATGGATGCATGATATTATCAGTGTTGTGTGTGTGTGCGTGTGTGTGTGTGTGTGTGTGTGTGTGCTTTTGTTCAGTTTGTTCATTTGTTTTATAAATGTATTAATCTTAATAATCGTAATTTTAGACATGGCATGTATTGTATTCTGTACAACAAAAGTATGTGAAAAATTATTTCACTTAAAAGTGTTTTTAAACTAAATTATTGATTTTTAATAAATTGCAATTTAAAAATAATTAATTAACCAAATTATGTGGCATTTATCAAAAACAAAAATATAACATTTACACTGAATACATTTTTTTTTGTGTGTGCCACCCCAAGATTTGGTGTGGCCTCATCTGGCGATCCCTAAGAAAATTTAATAAAACACTCAAAATTCAATAAAAGAGGTCTTCATCACTTTGATATGTCCATGCATAGTTTGGAGGACATTATAAAGCCTTCAGGAATTCAGACATAAAAAACAACATTTAGGAGTGTTTTAAGTTGTAAACCGGTCAGATTTAACCCGACCACGACAGGAAGGTTAATTAACATTTAATCCTAAATTGTCTTAAAAACAAACAACAAATGAATATTTTATTCAGTGTGTGCGTTTAATGATTTTACAGCTCAATCAATTGATTGATGGATGGGTCGCGGGCTTTAGGACCCGGATGCGCAGCGAGTCTCAGACACCGGTTGATGATCCGCTCGCGACTCATTCAATGCCTTTTATCAAAGAACAATAAAACGCACATCTCAACCCTGCACGTTGCACACATCTACGCTGTTTTATTAACGAAACGCAACTCCTCTCGCAGATCTCCGGCGCACATCTGCATCATCACCGGCGGCGGATTCCGGTGAAGAGAGCGGAGCCGCGTTCATTCATTCCCCGTCAGTCCGTCCGGAGGCCACCGTCGGCAGCATGAGCCAGAGGTTTACCGTGACTACCGGTGACATCCAGGGAGAAGTCAACCAGCTGTTTGAGGGGGATGAGGAGACACCGAGCACTGCTGCTGCTGCTGGGGGATCCGGCAAAGGTAAGAGATATACCTACTGTATACCTATGATGATGATGATGATGCTCGGACACCTGTAAAAGATGAACTCGTCCAACTGCTGGGAATGTGACACTGACATATTAATATTCAACACGCCACCCTCAAGTGTGAATAAATGACTCACAGACGATTTTCACCTCAAGTCTGTTAGTATTCAGTTTTTATTTTGCAGAAGGATATATTTTAGCTTATTAAAATGTCAAGAAGTATCTATCTATCTATCTATCTATCTATCTATCTATCTATCTATCTATCTATCTATCTATCTATCTATCTATCTATCTATCTATCTATCTATCTATCAGATTCTGTTAGACATTTTTTAATTTGATATAACCATCAAGCGTGAGTACATGACCAGGCAGTTTATACCTCAGCCTATTGTATATTAGTTATCAGTTTTATGTTGTAGAAGGATTTTAGTTAGAAGGATGCAAGTTATTTTTTTTATATGTAAGTAAATAAGTATATATTTTATTTACATTATAAATTAATGTAAATATCAAATCAAACACTTATAAAGTTATAAAGTTATAAACTTGATTATTAATTAAGTTTAAATTATAAGCTTATTATAAACTGAATACATTATAAATTTATCTGATTTTTGCATTGAATGAATAGACATGTTTACTAAAAATGTCTTATCAAAAGCATGCAAAATCTAAACCATTTTTAAGACCGTGTACGTTTATATTTAACATCTAGTGCATAATCTAAGTCATAAACTACGTTTAGTAATAATATTTCACATCACAATAAATACAAAAGTAGAATTTCATATTATAAAACCTAGTTAGCAAAGCTATGTAAAATCTAATAGGAGTATAATTTACATCAACACACACTAGGGCTGCACAATATTAGCAACAGTCATTGCAGGGATCTGTAGTCAATATTGACCAGACATCACTATTAACGCATAATTTTAAATTTTACTCAAGTGAAAGTTTATTATTTGCATGTGTGTTTAAGGCCTGGCTGTAAGAAATCTAAGCAAACTTAAACATTTGGGCACAAGAAATTAAAGATTTGTACACTGTAAAAAAAAATGGCCGTGATTTCAATGGTAAAAAACTGTAAAAATGCTACAGTACAAATCCGTAATCTGGTTAACGGTATGTTTCCTTAATATATACGGCGAATAACCATAAATTGACTTTCACAGAATTCCCTGCATGGCACGTCACTTTTTATGCATTTGGTTGACATTAATATGGATCTTTTTAATTGTTTCCGCATCAGTTATGTACATTAGAGATTTATGTTACATCTAATGTTGATAAACAATGTTTATTTCATGACTTTAATTTTATGCGTGTTACCATACTGCTGTTTAGTAGCTGTGTGAATGACACTGAGCACCTTCTATATGCTGATACTCTTTTCTGCTTGTGGGAAAATTAATTGTGATGAGCATTGGCTCATTATGTAACTTCCTCATCACCACCTGCATGTGGCTGTGCTAACGTGTCTAACTGTGAAACAAAAGATGTGTAGATGTTGATCATTCAAAATACAGACGTATTACCTCTATAAATTAATGAAATACGGTAATTTACCGTAAAAATGAAAAATTATTTTTACGATTTGTACCGTGTTTTTAACGGTAAAGTACTGGCAACCACAGTTGTCGTTTTTTTACCGTAAATTTTACGGAATTGTTTTTTACAGTGTAGCTTAAAGGTTAATTTGTACTCCATTAACATGATATAGGGTTGTTGTTGTTGTTGTTATTATTATTATATTACAGGGATTTCTGCTTCTGAATACTCTATGACTGCTTAGAAAACCATAAATCTTTGTTTATTTGCATCTCTCATCTGTTTTATTTAATCAAGCTTGTCATTTTAAAATGATATTCAATGCAGATACACTCCCCTACACAATTTCAATCTTTACAAGCTATTCAAGTCATCTGCTAAAATAGCATTTGAGCAATTCCAGCGTTATGGATGTGACATTTTGCAGTAAAATCTCAAAACATAAATTTGCATAGAAAGTATATGTTAACGTTATATTGAAGCGACTGTTTATATTTTCCAGAACAACTGAACACAGAGTTACAAGAACAGAAAAATACCAATCTGTAAAACTGTTTTATACTTTATAGGAGGAAAATAAACATTATAGATGCATTATGGATGTGACAAAAAAAGTCTGCGGGTTTAAAGTGTACAGCATACTTTGTAGAAGTTCTGTGAATTGAACTGCACAACCCTAAATTAATAATAATAATCAAAAGAAGAAGAGTTTGCGTTCTATAAAACAAAAATCATTAATATTTTCACATTTACGAGGAAAAAAAGTGTCGTTATGGATGTGACACCTCTCCGTTATGGATGCGACACATGTGAAGTTGCCACTTGTGTGACTTTGGTAAATCAAATTGAAAACATTGACCGATGCATTTGAGTATTTCTAAAGTACAGTAAAATACTTGCTTACCCAAAAAACCCGGAAACAGTTTCTGTATTTTGGTGAAAACTTAATTATTTCTATGGCAAGGTTAACATTTGCATGGAATTGCTCATTTATATCACAATATATATTGCAGTGAATAAAAATATTGCAAAACGTTGTCAGTTTTTTTCCAATATTGTGCTGTCCTAACGCACATTTAAAAAATGTGTATTTTCAGTGCATATTAATTTATGCCAATTATAGTAAAGCATCCTGATCCATATTTCATAAGCTATCAGTAAGATCCATTTAAACGTTGTCTTAATATTAAAGTATTATTATTTATTTTTAAATATGAGTATTATTTGCATATATAGCATGCATTTTAAAAAATGTAATTTCTAATGCCTATTATATGGGTATAATTGGCTACATTATTGTGTTGACTAAACTCTGTTGCATTATATATCAATGGAAAAGATTGCTGAGAAATACCATGTGGCACCAAACGACAAGGCTTTATTATTTCTGCAGCACACTAAAGCGTTTTGTATGTACAGTGCAAGTTTATATTTGCCTTCCCAAATCTCAAGCTGGCACATATTTAGTTTAGGTTGTGCGAACTGAGATGAGATCCTTCTTTTGAGAAAAGAGAATCTGCTTTTTTCCCCCTCTCATCTCTTCTTTAGTATTGACTTGAGCATACAGTGAGGACATTTTTGTGCATAATGTTCTGTACGATGATAAGTATAATGCAGCATGACGATGCATGTACTGTAGATGTGTGTTTCGCAGCACTCAGCAGCTTGTAGAAGTGGTTAGTCTGTCCTGCCATGTCTACAAGCCTTAAGTGGCCACGGTTGTCTCCACATAATGGCACTTCTGACAGTCTATTATACTTGATGAAGGCTTTGAATATTTAACAAGGCGAAATGTGTTTTAGGCACACTATGCCGTATGACGTACAGAAAGTCTATTTAACCGAATTCAGGCTGTTTTATTCAGCTGCAGTCATTAGGCTCTTTTTTTTTCCTCCTCTGTGGTAAGTTTAACCAATTTTTGCTTTGGGGTATTGCTGTAATTCTGCTGAATATTGATTATGTAATTAGATAGAGCTCGGGGATTGAGAAATGCAACTCAACAGTCTAGCTTTAATATTGCAAGAAGCAATGTCACGTGTAATTAAGTTACAAAGAAACTAGTTACTGTAATGGATTACTTTTATAAAAACACAAAATAAGGGATTACTTTGTCTTTTAATTGAAGTTTCTTATTTTTGTTGTCTTGAATTCTATAAATTAAACAGTTCTAACAGTTTTAACAGTGTATGAAGTGGAGTAATTGCATACTTTGTTACAAAATACACAAGCAATGTCTGGTGTAATAGAGCTACAAAGTACACTCACAGGCCACTTTATTAGGTACACCTTACTAGTATCAAGTTGGACCCCTTTTGCCTTCACTACTGCTTTAATTCTTCACAGGATAGATTCAACAAGGTACTGGAAGTATTCCTGTGAGATTTTGGCTCATATTGACATGATAGCATCACACAGTTGCTGCAGATTTGTCGGCTTCACATGCATGATGCGAATCTCCCTTTCCACCACATTCCAAAGATGCTCTATTGGATTGAGTTCTGGTGACTGTGGAGGCCATTTGAGTAAAGTGAACTGCTTGTCATGTTCAAAGAAATCAGTCAATGATTCGCGCTTTATGTTATGGCGTGTTATCCTGCTGGAAGTAGTCATCAGAAGATGGGTACACTGTGATCATAAAGGAATGGACATGGTCAGCAACAACACTGGCTGTGGCATTGACACTATGCTCAGTTGGCACTACTGTGCCAAGAAAATATCCCCAACACCACCACCAGCTTGAACCGTTCATACAAGGCAGGATGGATCCATGCTTTTATGTTGTTGGAGCCAAATTCTGACCCTATCCAGTGTTTCCTCTAGGATTTTGTCTAACTGTGGCGGCAGTCCTTTTTTTTTAAACATAGATCTACCAACTACCTGTGGCGTTATTATTTCAATGACATGTTGTGAGTGCAGTATTATAAGTTGGGATCGCATTTATGTAATAGCCTACGAGCGTGCGAATCTCAGTGCTTGCGTGCCGATTTCCTTTGCTCGTGCACAAAACTTTTTGCATGCCCCCTCAAATATGAACCGCTTCAAGAGCAGTCAGATCTACTTGTGTGCTCTCAAACAAACGCTGCTGGGTGCGATTTAGTACGTTTATGTAACGAGGATATCTCCAGCATTTATTAGATTTGCTAGGAATATTTATGAATGTCTCTAATAGACCTACAGAGTAGCATTAATGCACCCTGAAGTAAAGTGAAACAGCTATACATTGTGTTAGCTGGCCTCACGCATCACGTACCTGTCAGTCAGTCAGCACATAACCTTAAAGGGTTAAACAAATGACGCACAGCACTACTACGGTTACATTAAAGTTTGCGTTATTATAATTCATTTACCCTTAAATACGTTTTGATACGATTTATCAAATATCAGCTATTAAAAAAAAAAAAAAAAGTTTTGAATGAGAAGCTGTAATGTAGCTGTGGTGGTATGAATTTTGATGTGGCGCCCCGCCATCGAAGAATGAATGTAGCTGAAACCATGCTATCATTCGAATGTCTCAGCAGAAATCGAGACTCATCAGACCAGGCAACGTTTTTCCTATCTTTTATCGTCCCATTTTGGTGATCCTGTATGAATTGTAGCCTCAGTTTCCTGTTCGTTGCTGACAGTAGTGGCACCCGGTGTGATCTTCTGCTGCTGTAGCCTATCCGTCTCAAGGTTGAACGCGTTGTGCGTTTTGAACTGCAGCAGATCGTCTTGACCATGTCTAAATTCCTAAATGCATTGAGCTGCTGCCATGTGATTGGCTGAGTAGAAATTAGCATTAACAAGCAGTTGGACAGGTGTACCTAATAAAGTGGCCGGTGAGTAAGTTACTGTGATTAGGTTACTGTCCTTAAAGAAGCAAAATAGGGGATTACTGTTTATTTTTGGGTCATTTCTGTACAGTATCTGTGCGCATTTATACATAAATATGCACAATACACAAGTATATATTATGCAAATACAAACTTATCTTGAATGCTACTAATTGCAATCAAGCTCTACAAAAAAGTTAATTTCTATGCATCAAGACATGACATGAGAATTATTTTGATAACATTTTTTGTAACAAACAGAATTATTAAGTATTAAAAATGTTAAATGACACAAAAATGGCAGGTTTGTCTAATTTCATATCTTTGCATTGAGATTTAGATTAATTATCAATTAAATTAAATTTTCAGAAATGATTAAAAAATAATTGAAATAAAAATGGTAATTTACAATAAATACTAATCGGCTTACCCAACACTGACAAAAAAAAAAAAAAAACATTTTATATACAAGTGAATATTCAGTGCATTAGAGGAGATTTGTTAAGTAGAGCGGGAGTTTGGAGCAGTAAAACTTTACTGTGGATGGGGAATATTCAACTAACATGACATGACAGAAATAGAAAATAAGTGACCCAGTAAACACTACGATACTTGTTTAGAACTAGAAGGACTAATGTTGATGTGTTTTATAAAGTTTTCTTATAACTAAGATTAGTAAAAGGCACTATTTTGGAATAATGCTTAACCAAATGTTTTGTTATAATCCACCACTGACCGCTGTCAAAGTTCAGTGAGGGTTTGTTATGAATGCTTGTTTTTTTTTTTTTTTATACCATTTTTTTAACCGTATGACAATGGACAACTCCATTTTGGTGTCACTGAAATACTTTTATTTTTATTCATTTTTTTAAAAGTTTAAATTGTATTTTGAATTTAGTATTCTCTTTTTATTTTACTTGATACAATATAAATGACGTTTGATAAGTAAACATTTGAATGTTGTTTTTGTCTTTCTGTTACTTTAAAAAAAATGATTACAGCATATTGTTGAAATGCAAAACAAGAAATACAAGTTTAGTTTTTTGTTATCTTTTATTTGTTTCAATTGTACATTAATAATATCACTTAACTTGTAAGTAAATTGAATATGATTTAAGAAATTACTATTACTATTGAATACTAATACTATTATTAGATTTTCTTTCCCCCACTTAAATCTTTATTTAATTCAATGTGTTATTGTGACCATTTATACAAAATTAATAAGGCAACATACCTTATACTTTGTTTATTTTTATTAGTGTATAGTGGTAGTTTTGCTTGCAGATCGCTGATAAACATGCACCATTACCTTGAATACAATTGTCACTTTATGAACCACATATTCTGTCATGCACCTCACACATTCCTGTTTCTGGATCTCCGATGATCACACACACACACACACACACACACACACACACACACACACACACACACAAACACACACACACAAGCTGAAAGCTGATCAAAGACCGATTACATGGACTATTTATACAGATCACATTCCCGCACACTTTGCTGAGTCTTGTCTTGCTAAAACATTACAAAGTGTTCTCTTTGTCTAGTCTTTCCAAGTTTCCTGTCCCTAGCCTTGTTTCCTTGTTTAGGCCAATATCGCCTATACCCACCCTATTGCCTGTGACTACTCTTCTAGATTGCCTTCATGCTACTGTTTATACCCAAATAAAGCTGGATCCTCAATTTTTTTCACTTACAGTTGTAGTCCTTTAAAATCAGTAAACCATTATAGATTAATCATTATAGATGATGCTGACAAAATGCTATATTTTGTGAAGGGGCAATCCCACATGGCAAGCTCTGTGAAAGTGAGTCTAATCATTTATGTATTATTTAAAAAAAATACAAATATAGCAAAATGAAGTTTTGGTATTATTCAACAAATTATCAGATTCTTTATATATAATAACTAATATATGAAGTTTGGATGCAAAAACCTCTAAATGTCGCGTGAAATTTTCTTATAAAATTAATATTTATAATATATATATATAATATTATAAAAATAAGCATTTTTCTCCGACTCTTGTGTGTAGGCTCAGAAATTTACCTTTTTTTTTTATAGTGATGAATAATTTTTTTTCATTGCCTTCAAAGTGAAATACTTGAACATAAGCATAGATAACCGAGGAAAAAATGCAAATTTTAGGAGAATTTCTGATGGCATTTAGAGGTTTTTGCATTGAACTCTTCATATATAGTAACACATGAAAACATTGAAGTTTTTAATTTAATTTTAGGGTGGCACGGTGGCTTAATGGTTAGCACTGTCACTTCTCAGCAAGAAAGTCGCTGGTTTGAGTCCCGGTTGGGTTGGCATTTCTGTAAGGAGTTTGCATGTTCTCCTTCTGTTGGCGTGGGTTTTTTCCAGTACAGGGTTGTGGTTGGAAGGGCATCTGCTGCGTAAAACAAGTGCTGGAATAGTTGGTGGTTCATTTCACTGTGGCGATTAAATCTACTATAGAATGAGGTGTCGCATGACAAGAGGAACACTCACTTGTATTCAAGTTTTAAGTTCCTCCATTAGAAGCTGTGAGATTAGTTGGTTGTGGAACAAAGCTTGACATCTCTTCACTAACAAACATCACTATTTGCTGCACAGAATCCATTTATTGATGTCTAAATCAATAGGTGCACTATAGGTATAGTATGACCTTCTTTGAGATTGATATCCATAGAAACATAGATGCGCACCTGTAGTCATGGTACAGCCATGGATCTCTCGTCTCCGGTTCAAGTCGCCACAACGTTTCCATGACAACTGCATTCTCTTTCAGCCG
>NC_133181.1:58375000-58507500 GCF_049306965.1 Danio rerio | reverse complement strand
GATTCTGGATACTTACTGCACTAGAGCATCAGTAGGTGCGCTAAGCTGTCTTAGGCGACTGCTAGAGAGTGTGTAACAGTATATGGTTTCTGTTTAATTATCTACCTGTGAACAGGTCACTTATGAAGTAATAGAACATCTCTCCTTAACAGGGCATGTTGTAGTTTATGACTTGCACAAATGTGTGGTTAAATTACACAACATGACTAATTACACGCGTGTCTAGCAAGCAGCCACAAATAGTATTCAGAGTGCCAAAATACAGTATTTCATTGGGCAGTTATTGCTATGTTTCAAGAGTTCACACTTAGATATTGCTTGACGACTGTAAGCAGGTTTGGCATGCTGTCCCGGGAGAGAACCCTGAGC
Organism: Danio rerio; assembly: GCF_049306965.1. Classification (NCBI taxonomy): domain Eukaryota; kingdom Metazoa; phylum Chordata; class Actinopteri; order Cypriniformes; family Danionidae; genus Danio; species Danio rerio. The sequence goes on along the minus strand of NC_133181.1, from coordinate 58,507,131 downwards.
TCGGAGATAGTTGAGCCCAGGGCTCCCGCCAGGTCCATAGAGCATGTAAGGGGAGTACGAGATCAGGTGGTTCTCGAGAGCTCCCCTTTTTAAAGGGAGGAAAGGAGGAGATAGGGGGTGGATGGGGGGTTTCTTCGGAAAACGAAGGTAAGGGAGTAATATCTAGCTAGGCTATTTATAGTAATTTGGAATAGATCTGATTGGCTAACTACTGAGTGTAGATTGGCGGCCAGCTGCGGTCAATTATATCACGTGCTCCTCTCGAAATTAGTTTAAAAACTTCACTTCAAGAGTTCACACTTAGATATTGCTTGACGACTGTAAGCAGGTTTGGCATGCTGTCCCGGGAGAGAACCCTGAGCTCGGAGATAGTTGAGCCCAGGGCTCTCGCCAGGTCCATAGAGCATGTAAGGGGAGTACGAGATCAGGTGGTTCTCGAGAGCTCCCCAAATGCATGAAGCTCGGGACAGCAGCCGTGTATTCGAAGAAACTCCCCAAAAGGCTTGAAATGCTATATCCGGCTGCTGGATATAGTTATTTGAAAGGAAATGTAAAGAGGGCTCCTTGGAGCAAAGGGTGACACAGGTTCCTGCGGGAACCCGAGCAGAGTTGGCTTGGGCTGTGAATACTCCTGCTGGAGTAGAGACTCGGGGAGACCCCTGCGGGGGTCAGAGCCATGGGGTGGGCGGGAATCCTGCTGGAGTCATTACAAGGGAAGGGGAGTGAAGGACTCCGGCTGGAGAGGGGGGTGAAGGGGGGCAGGGGGGGGCGGGGACTCCAAAGGAGTAATTTGCTCGAGGAACACTCCTTGCGGAGATTGGGCTGGGAGGTGGCAGCACTATATATAATTATATATTTATATGAAACATATAGATATATAAATATATAATGGGGTAATCTAGGGCCTTGGGGGGGGCGTTTTTTACTGACTCTTGAGAGAGTCGAAGCTCTTGGCTCTCCTGCGGGAGAGAGAGCTGTATGTGCCATCTCCAGCTGGAGTCGGGAAAAGGAATGGTCGGTGAAGCCCCAGCTGGAGGGTGAAATGGCAGTTGGGCGATGACCCCTGCGGGGGTCCGGTGCTCGGGATTAACTCCGCGGGAGTTAGAGCGTGAGGGTGACAGCACTATATATAAATATATATTTATATGCGTGGGTGCATATATATATACATATATATAAATAAATTTAAAAAATAAAAGATAAATGTGAGAAATAAACAGAAATAAATGAATAAAAGCTAGGGCCGGGGAGGGTCGGTGACATGGCTAGTGTCACAGCTCGGGGCTGGGTGAGCTATTTGGCTGGCTCCAGTAGGAGTCTGGAAAGATGAGGGGAAGGTGAAGACTCTTTCTGGAGGGTGACGGGCGCTATAGGTGCTCTGGGGGTGTTCCTGCGGGAACAGAGCGTGAGGGTGACAGCACTATATATAAATTCATATTTATATGCGTGGGTGCATATAGATGTGAATTTATACAAATAAAATCAAACAAAGAGAAAATAAATAGTGCTATACTATATGTCATTGAAATGACATATAATATAAAAAGCTAAGGCCGGGCCGTGAGATGATTCCTGCGGGAATCGAAGCTCGGGGTAACGCCCCTGCGGGGGCCAGAGCCATGGGGGGGGCGGGGTCCTACAGAAGTTAGAAAAGTTGGTGGGCAGTGAAAACTTCTGTGGCAGCGGCCAGGGGGGGCGGGGGTGACGGGGGGGCTTGGGCAGGGAAAGAACTCTTACTGTAGTTGGGTGAGTGAAAAGGGGGAGAAGGCTGAGTGCAAATCAGCTGGAAGGAAGAAAGAAATTAGATGGCTGGGTCATGCCCGCGCCCTTGAGAGACTTGGTAGTTCCTCTGCCCTCGGGAAGCTGGTATAGCTGGGTTGTGTTCTTTCCTTGTACTAGGCTCGTGCCTTTGGCCGCTGGGATAACTGCAACGGCTGGTGAGGGTCCTCTGGGCTTCCCTGAGATGACTGTGGCTGAGTCGGATGTAGGTTTTGAAGGCGTCAGAAGACCACCTTCCTAGTGTTTGTATGTGTTGTTGTGATAACCCTTTGTGTGCTGCTGTAGTGGCGGCTCCAATTCTGAATGAGTGACTGGAGTATGATTCTGATGGGAAGCCTGAGTTGGTTAGGACATATTTAAGGTGTTTTTGGAACCAAAAGCGTGTTACTGGGTGGTGTGTGTCGTCTATGAAAAGGGGGTCTAGGGGACTTGCACTTAGTGTTTTCCTGTAGTGTGTGTAAGCTAGAAGAGTTTGGAATGGGCTTGTGGGGGAGGGAATGTTGAATATGTAGATGTAATGTCCCTTTCTGGATTGATCTGTTTTACTTTGCTTAATGAGGAAAGCAATTGTTTCCTCATCAATCAAGGTCAGATCTGCTATAGTAGGGTGGATAGAGGGATCGAATTTAGATGTAACTGTAAATTCAGAACATCTTAGAAATCCAAAAAAGGCAAGAATAAACATTGCATCTAGGGTATGATCTGTATGAAATGAAAAATAGCCTTTCCTGAGTGTGGAAATGCATTTAGCTAGTATGTTGTGTGTGATGGGTAGCCTTGTGTCTGGGAGGGGGGGGCGGGTCTTCTGAATGCCTTTAATAAGAAGGCTAGTTTGTGAGTTAGTGATAGATTCAGAACTGGAGCCGTACATGAGTTTGTGAAAAAACTGAATGCCACTTAAATAGCTCTTAATCGAGTTTGCCTGGATATGTTTGTGAGAATGAAGGTAAGTGATAAATGATGTGATTGTAAGTAGGGAGAAATTGGGGAATGTAGTGTTGTATAGTGAATGGAAATGTTTGAATGTTTTCCATGCAGTGAGATAAGCTTGTAAGGTTCTTGGAGCCACCGCTTGCATAATGAGAGATATGGATGCTTGGTGCAGATCGTGCATGGGATGATTTATTGGAATATCATCTCTGAATAAGGAGGGATGGGCGTCGGGTGCTGCTCCGCCTCCGGCGCTAATTCTCTGAATTTCTGAAAATGAAGACGAGAGAGAGAGTCAGCAATTTGATTATGAAAACCAGGAACATGTACAGCAGTTAAAATAAACTGTTTTTTGGCTGAAGTCCAAATAAGGCGACGGAGAAGCGGCATTAGAGCGGGGGAGTGAGAGCGCCCTCTATTAATGCAGTGAACGACGGCTTCATTGTCACAGTGAATGAGAATGCTGGAAGCAGACCATTCATCTCCCCATAATAGGGTCGCGACGACTATGGGGTATAGTTCGAATAATGCAGATGAATATTGGTGTGATGGAACCTCTAACATTTGGGGGGGCCAATCGGATGCGAACCAGCGGCCTTGGTAGTAACCGCCAAATCCTATGGAGGGTGCAGCGTCTGTATAAAGATGGATGTCTACGGGGGATGAAATTAAATCACTATAAAAGAAAGAACAGCCGTTCCAGCACTTAAGGAAGGAAATCCAGAGGCTGAGTTCGTTTCGGCATGGATCGGATAAGGATATATTTTCTTCTAGACTCTGAACTGATGCTGCGAGTTGAAGGAGGTGAGTGACGAACGGGCGTCCTTGAGGTATGATGCGCATGGCGAAATTTAAATGTCCTAATATTGACAGCAGTTCGCGTTTAGAACATTCTTGTTTCTCCAAAAATATGGAAGATAGAGAAATGATGCGATCGACTTTCTCTTTGGGTAAAGATGCTTGAAATTTGTTAGAGTCCAAATTGATGCCTAAGAATTCTATGAAGGTGCTGGGGCCGGCGGTTTTTTCTTCAGCTAGAGGGATGCCGAGTTTGGCAAACACTGCTTTGGTAATCTCTAGGTGTTTAGCAGGTGGGGAATTTGGAGGGGAAATTATGAGGAAATCATCTAGTAGGTGGACTACGTGCGGAATGCCGTAATTGTTAGCGAGGATCCAGCATAATGCTTCTGAAAGCATGTCGAAGATTTTGGGGCTACTTCTGCAGCCGAAGGTTAAACGGACTGCAAAGTAGAATTGGGATTTCCAATTAATGCCAAAGAGATGCCAGAACTCGGGATGCAATGGCATAATTTTGAAAGCTGACGTGATGTCTACTTTCGCGAGCCAGGCGTCGCGTCTGACGAGTTTAATTAAAGAAATGGCTTGGTCTATATCGTGGTAATTCAGAGAGAATTCGTCAGGTGAAATTATACTGTTGACACTTGAATAGGCGGAATTATGGGGAGAAGACAGGTCGATAATTAGCCGTTTTTTGCCCGAAAATTTTCTGGTCGCTACTCCAATTGGGCTGACTCGATAGGTGCTAAACGGGGGGGCAAGAAAGGGACCGATCATAAATTTATTATCGATCTCTTTCTTTATTAATTGCTCCACCACTTCTGGTTCAGCGTTAGCAGATTGAAGGTTAGGACATGCGAGGTTATAGGAAGGAAGAGTCGAAACACCGGGGTGGAATCCATTAGACAGACCTGAAATGAGAAATTCAGAAAAGTTAGGATCAGGGTGCATGCATAATTCATGGTAAAGATTAGAAATATTGACAGGAGTCGACAAATAGGATCTATGTTTTTTATTTGCTTTCCACACTTGGCAGACCACTCGAGCATGAGCGCCACCGCAGTAACTGCAAATGTGTAAGTATTTGCAAGGGTGGCGGAAACATCTGGCTGCGTTAAAGTTATTGCAAGCTAGAGATGATGGAGGGTTTTGAGAGGAGGGAGGGGGGAGAAGAGCAGGGATAGCAGAGGTAGAAGGGCGGGGTACGTAACTAGTGGATCTTGGGGTTTGTAGTTCTTTCTCGGTGGAGGGGATTATGAAGGGACAGGAAGTGGTTGGGTGAAGGTTTGAGCGGCAGACCGCGCAGGAAAGATTGCGGCATCCTAGAAAAACTCTGTTATGGAGATCAGTGTCCAAAGCCCCCCAATAAGAACACTGATTCCATTGAGCAACGCGAATAGCGCATTTTGCTGAAAATAATTTGTGATATGTATAGAAATGCGTTCCCCCATAGGAGAGTGCGAGCTCCGAAATGATAGCCATATAGTCGTTCAGCTCGCGCCTCCTATGGGGAAAGACAGAGCAGATGGTGTCTGTATAACGTGAGAAAGCTACGTGGAATTCGGCTATTGTGAGTGTGCGAGGTTGAGAGCTGACTGGTGATTTAAGTGTAATGGTGAATTCGCCGCAATCCACCTGTCGATCTGCCGAGGGAGGTGCAATAGGTGAAAGGAGTGTAGAGAGGTCTATGTCTGCACCTGATAGGATGAGGTTCCTGACTGTGTTGGAGATCTGAGGTGGTTCCAGGACTGGAGCGTTATGCGGAATGGGAAGGGGTGTGGCTGTGGCTAGGGTGAAGGGGGCTCGTGCGGAAGATGTGTTAGTACAGAAAGCATTTTGTTGGGGAGGGTTAGTAATGGAAGTGGGTGCTTGGAGGGATGTAGAGGGAAAAAAGGGGGGATTAGTAGATGAAAAATTAGCAGGCAGAGGGAGAGCGTTGGAGCTTGTAGGAAAGGATTGAGTGGGAATAAGTTGGGTTGAAGAATGAGGGAGATTAGAAGAAAGATTGGGAATAAGTTGAGTTGAAGAATGAGGGAGATTAGAAGAAAGAGAGAACTGAGGAGGGTTGAGAGTCGGGGGAATTGCTTGAAGAGTCGGACTGGAGTTTTCGCTGGATTGTGGGGCTGGAGGCCAAAGGAGGGGGGTGGGAAGTCCTGGAGTGGCATAATTGTCCGGTGGATTCACTGTGTGTTGGTTGGTAGAAGGTGCTTTCTGTCCTGTAGCTTGAGGTTGCTTTTTATTAGTTTTCTTGGTTGCTTTCTTGGGTGGTCCAGGGGGGTTTCTTGAGTGCTGAGTAGCGGAGGGTTGTGGATAGGGGGTGTGGCGGGAGCGAGTTGGTCTACTGTCTTGGGGAGGCGGAGTTGGTGACGGGATGGCTTCGTACAGTTTCAGAAGTTCGGATTTATTGCAGCGGGTGGGGATTGAAATTCCGGCGTTTGTGAGTGACTGGCGGAGTTCAGAAACAGTCATTTTGTTGGATGTGATGGATGAAGATCTTGCAGAGGCGTAGGATGAAGCGGGAGACGGTAAGTTGCGGTTTGGAGATGGAGATTGCGTGCGGCGATGGGTTCTTGTGACTGTGGAGCGGATGGGTCTTCGGCCTCTGATAGGAGCCTCGGTGTTTATTTGGGTTTGTTGTTGTGTTTGGGCTGGTGTTTCCGGGAGAGCTGGTGTGTTGGTTCCTTCCATGTTGCTTGTTGATGGCTTTGATGTTGGATTGTTCTGTTTAGGTTGTGAGTTCTTTCTGTTGTTGTCGCTGTTTTGTTGTAGCTGTTGTTGTAGTAGCTGTTGTTGTTGAAGCTGTTGTTGTTGAAGCGTTAGCTGTTATTGTTGATGTTGCTGTTGTTGTTGTTGTAGCTGTTGTTGTAGCTGTAGCTGTTGTTGTAGCTGTTGTTGAAGCTGTTGTTGTAGCTGTTGTTGTAGCTGTTGTTGTAGCTGTTGTCGTTGTTGTTGTTGTTGTTGTTGTTTGTTGTCGAGGGTTTCGGTAGTTTGTTAGGAGCAGGGTTTGTCCTTGTTCTTCGGAAAACGAAGGTAAGGGAGTAATATCTAGCTAGGCTATTTATAGTAATTTGGAATAGATCTGATTGGCTAACTACTGAGTGTAGATTGGCGGCCAGCTGCGGTCAATTATATCACGTGCTCCTCTCGAAATTAGTTTAAAAACTTCACTTGTCATAGTCTACACACCAGACAGAATTGACAGACAGACTGTTTTTAACCACGTCAAGAATAACTGTACATCTTCTGCTAGTGTGTGTCCTGCATCACAGACGTGCAGTGTGGGAGGTTTGGCTGATCTGTAGTCAGTTTATTCTGGATCATTCCATGACTGACAAATTGTCTCAATTTCGTAATCATTTACACCAAGACGAAGAGTGCTCAGTTGTCAAGAACGTCCCACACACGATGTTTAGTAAAAGTGTTCAGCAAGGATTGTTCTTCATATACGTATTTTCAAACATTTCCAGCACAAATGTGGCATATTAAAGCACCCTATTATGATTTTTTTCTTTTCACAAATAAGTCTCTAATGTGCCTTGAGTGTGTGTGAATTTCCAGCTTAAAGTGCCACACAAATGATGTTTAATAACTCTCTGAAATTGACTCTTTTCGGCTTTGATCCTAGTTGTGCCGGTTTGGTGACTGTCACTTTAAATTTAAACTAGAACCTAAAGTTCATTGATAAACTTTGATGTTGGCTTGAGAAAGCCAACGTGACTGCGCTAGGACTGGGAATGGCAGTTGGCAGAAAGCAGGTTGCTAAGTGGTTGCTAGGCAGTTGCTAAAACGTTTATGGCATTGTTAGGTGGTTACTAAGCAGTTGCTAAATGGCAATGCTCGTGTACATGTTTGATCAAATGCTAATACTTAGGAGGCATTTCTAGCATATGTTATTACATTTAGATAATCATTCATAGCATGTAGCTAATCGTTATTAGCACTTGGCTTCCATTATCATTGTTTACCATGCATAGTACACAGGAAGTCCCATTTGCTAGCACGAGTCAAACAAGCCAATGCCCAGGTCCCTATGATGTTCTGACGTAGAGATATTGCTATTTTTAAATGGTTGCTAGGTTATACTGTTTTATTGCTATGGGGACATTTGATAGGTTAGTGATGATACATCAAAGCTTCTTGGCAATATGAGTGATCTAAATCAACCCCGATGTCTCTATGACAGTCTTTATGAGTGTCAAAAACTGGACTTGAACATTATGTATTCCTGGTGTTGGGTCGCAGCTGGAAGGGCATTCGCTGTGTAAAACAAATGCTGGATAAGTTGGTGGTTCATTCCGTTGTGGCGACCCCTGATTAATAAAGGGACTAAGGGAATGAACATTATGTAAAAATGGCTTGCCGTATTTTTTTAAAAATACAACGCTTAATAAGTGTGAAAGTGATACATGCAAAAATGGCTTGCCATATCAGTAAAAAATATGGAGTTTAAGTCAAAAACGGCTTGCCATTTTATAAGAAAAATAATGCTTAAAAATTATTTATTGAAAAACTATGTCTGATTAACCTTAAAGATATAGCAACAAAATCTAACGCATCTAAATACAGCTTTTGGCCAAATTTGGGGCTTGTATAATTTTTTTATGTGCCCAGGTTATAAAAATTTTATATTTAACATTTTTTTAATTAAAAAAACAATAAGTCTTACAGGCATGAGGAGATATAGCAACAATCTTGAACGCAGAAGGCACATTTTGACCAGATTTGGGCTTTGTGGCATGAGCGGCCTAGGAGGAGATACATTTGTTTTCAAGGACAGAGTAGTATAACAGTATGTTGGCTTTCTCAAGCCAACATAATAAGATTGTGCTCTTTTTCAAAAGAAGGCGGAGCTACAAATGCCTGTGTGTCAGCATAGTGGCAGATTAAAAAATAAGACTAACGTTCTGCTAATGAGAGAGAGATGGTCACTAGTGGGCGGGGCTTTCCCCCTCTGATGACACGTACAAAGGGAGAATGTCAATCAAAGTGTTTCTGCAGGCTGTTTTTATCAAGTATGATTTATAAAAAAATATGTTTTTCTAAAAAAGAAAATTCTATTAGAAGCTGGTTATATTCACAAACAGTTTCCGCACAACTGTTTAAATCAATAATAAAAGTCATCTTTGCATAATAGGTCCCCTTTAACATCACATTGTATCAGATGCTATTCATTCATTCATTCATTTTCTTGTCAGCTTAGTCCCTTCATTAATCCGGGGTCGCCACAGCGGAATGAACTTACTTACCAAAATATCCAGCAAGTTTTTACGCAGCAGATGTCCTTCCAGCCGCAACCCATCCCTGGGAAACATCCACACACACACTCATACACTACGAACAATTTAGACTACCCAATCAACCTTTACCACATGTCTTTGGACTGTGGGGGAAACCGGAGCACCCGGAGGAAACCCACACAAACGCAAAAAGAACATGCAAACTCCACACAGATACGCCAATTGAGCCGAGGCTCGAACCAGCGACCTTCTTGCTGTGAGGCGACAGCACTACCTACTTCGCCACTGCTTCGCTCCAGATGCTATTAGTTATCATATTTTTTTTTACAGTTTAAGGAAACATTTTTTTTTTATTAATATTAGATATTACTGTCATTTACTCTCTTAACCCTTTAACAGGCATCATAGGGCGTACTAGCACTATGTACAGTTAATTTGAACTGGGCCAAAGCACGCTTGTCCCCCCTCCTGTCTCCCCCGACGGCCCGCACTCAAATTACATTCGGGCCTGGGCACACTTATGTCATCGATGATGCGCTGTTCAGTAAGTGCTCTCGCTCAGCACAGTGGAGATTGTGTCGTTTGATATGCAGTGACACGCAGTCAAATACTTCGCCGAACAGATCAGACACTTGACGCTCATAAACAACCATAGAGCAGGAATGAGGAGGTTTGCTGAAGGTGTGGAGCTGTCATGCAGTGAGGGGTTTGCATCTTTAATAAACTACTAGTTTGCATTCACTGAACGGTAAGAATGATTAATTAATCCAGATGAAACAGTCCCTTAAAAGTCACGTCTCACTTTCAGTTTCGGACTTTGGCGCGTTTTGCACTCACACACAAGCGTACCGCACCAAAGCCCAAGTAAACCGCGCTCAGGCAAACCTCTTCCAGAGCCCGATTCAGCACACTCACACTTCCCAAACGATCCAGGAGACGGGCCTTGGCACGGTTCGGATAGTATAGTGTGAGTAGGCCCATAACCACATGGTTAATCTTTCATCTTTTATAGTTCATCATTATCATTTTAATTGCTTATTATTATTGATCAGAGTTGTGCCAGCATATTATTTAATACAAGATGTGGGCAAAAAATTTTAATAGCTAATTATTAATTTGGAGAGAAAACTGAGCACCCGGAGGAAACCCACGCCAACAAGGGGAGAACATGCAAACTCCACACAGAGATGCCAACTGAACCAGCCAAGGCTCAAACCAGAGACCTTCTTGCTGTGAGGTGACTGTGCTACCCACTGCACCACCATGCCACCCTACATTCATTTATTGCGCCGATAATAAATTCAGAAAAACAATGATTGTCCATCCTTCATTTCAAATGAACAAGTGCTTAAGAAGCAAACAGAATTAAACAAAACAAACTTTATGAAGGACATTTTTTTTTAATATCAATTGCAAATAGACGGCAACAAACTAAATATGTTGAGTAATATTTGAAAACGATCATCTTTCATGCATAAACTACCTATTTGGTTAATGAAAAACAAATTGTATTGTGAATGTTCCCTTTTTTTCATTAATGTTGTAAAATCATCTCCTGCTTGGTGTTTCATACCTTACAATCGTTTCAACCGTGATACTTGCTCAGTAATGCGTTTACTTGCAATTTTTCAATTCGCAGTACTGTCCCCAGTGGAAATTACACCCATGTCCATTTATATCATAGTTGTTCCAACCACAACTCTCTTCTTATTTTATGCATTATAACCCAAAACGCCAGCACACTGAATGCAGCTCAAGCAATTTCCATTGTTTCAGCTGAAATTGTGTTTGTCTCCATTGTTGTTATTGGCTGCTCCGCCTGCTTTAATTTGCATAATGCATCGGAGTCAATTGCTGTCCAAATACGACGGGGACCATTAGCCTATTGGGATATGTAGATTGTTTAGCACAATGAGCAGTCCGTCCTTTTCTTCATAATGGCACATGGAGCTGTTTGTTTCCATTCAATCGGCTGCTGGTGAGACAGATGTGGAAGCGGTCTCGCTATTTTAGCATAATGCTGGTCTGGTGGAGCAGGTTTGCTGTCTATTAGTCTATTGTTTGTCTGTCGGGGTACACAATCAGACCCACCAGCTGATGTCAGGTAATGTGTTGATCATGAGCTCAGTGACTCTGTGGGATTCTCTGAAGGTCAGGATTCACTTGATGCTGCTGAATGTCATCCATCTATCACCGCTGTCTTCTGTATGTTTTTATCTGACTGTTCAAGTCGAGACTTAATCGGAAAAGGCAAGATTTCTCCAGCCCTATGTAGGGTTGCATGGTTTACTGGTAATTTGGTATAGTATTGTTATACTAATACAAATCCAACGATGCGCAGCTCTACAAATCCCAAACCAAGCAAGCCAGTGGTGACCGTGGCAAGGAACAAACTTCACCAATTGATGAAAGTGAAGGAAAAAACCTTGAGAGAAACCAGGCTCAGTCTGGCATGACCATTTCTCCTCTGGCAATACTTCTTGTGCAGAGCTGCAGTCTAGGTGCCGGGGACTGGGGAGCACTGGATGTCCATCGTAGGCCCCGTTTACACTAATGCGTTTTAGTTTGAAAACGCATAAGTTTTGCTACGGTTACGCCAACCGTCCACACTACGCCGGAGTTCTCGAGCGCCGAAAACGGAGCGTTTCGAAAATGCTGGAGAGGCCGTTTTCATTCTGAAACGCTGCTGCTCCGTCTCAGTGTGGATGATGGAAAACGGAGACATCTGAAAACGGAGGCGGGGCTGCTGACATTCGCCTCTCTGATTGGGGCTTTTCCTGAATATTAAGTAGCCTAACACACACAGTTCACTCCTGCATTCTCTCTGTGTAAGTTCAGACTTCGCATGTTTGATCAAGGCTGCAGTCTCTTCTTCTCAGTTTGATATGGAAAACAGACTATAGCGAGGACACGCGTCAATCTTCACAGGGAACAGTGTACTTTATAACTTCATTCACATCACCCTGGCTACGTTGTTTCACTTTCTCAACAATAAATTGTATACATGATTTAAGGAACTGCCTATTTTTATTTTAATATTAACAACTTGACAGACAGCAGAAATGTTGAGGCGTCGTGCTGCATATATGAGCGTCATCTTCACTGTGTGGATATTTATAACAAAACGGAGCCGATAACAACTGCCTCCTTTCAATTTCAGTGAAAATATGAAACACACCCTCTCTTTTGCTGAATATCAGTTTTAATAATCGATAATGGCCATTATAAAAGTATAACATACAATAAGTTTTTACATTATAGGAAATGAAGGCAAGCGATCAGTCAATATACATAATAGGCTACGTGCTTACATTAATCATTAACTTATCTTTGCGCTCAGCCAAAACACGTTACCAGAGAAAAAGTAAGATTCTAATGACCAAAGTCAGGGAATATGTCGTTAGATAAAGACAACAAGATGAATGAAATATCCCGTTTAATAAATATAGTGAGATATTAGATCCAGGGGTAGATGCTTGATGAGAAGTCCGACTAGCAGAGCTCTCATCTGGGTAGATGAGCTGCAGCGCTTGCCAGAGAGTGTCTGTGTGGTCACGTGATGTGCGTTTTCAGCGTTTTGGTGTGGACGGAGAGCAGTTCAGAAACGCTGGGTAAAACGCGAGTGTGGACGCGGATCGTTTTCATTCTAAAACGCCGTTTTAAAACTAAAGCGCACTAGTGTAAACGGGGCCGTAGAGAAGCTGCAGGTGTGAGTAGATCACCGGCGGGTGTTCAGAATGGCCTATGGAATCAATGCGGAGAATCTGTCTCTGGGATCTTTCAGGAATCAGTCTCATGCTTTTCACTCCTCCATGACTGCTACAACGTTCGCTCAGGATACGGCCTGGTCCAGGATTATGAAGACCTCTAGAAGTCCTCAACTACTCTGGCATATGTTTATATGTTCACTCTGAAATATTTTGCAAGTGCTGTTTAAGGGTATATATTGGTTGCCCAGTGATGGTTGGAAGACAACCAACTGCATAAAACATATGCCAAAGTAATTGACCCTTCGCTAAGCCACACCCAAAAACTGCCACTCACCAATCGCGGCTTAGCAACCGTAGCTACGCACAGTAGCTCTGTCAAGCTTAAATGTCCTGTTCATTTGAACATTTTCTTCAAATTTTTTTTCCTACACGGTTTGGCTGTTTGTGAAGTAGCTCTGTCACGATATATTTTGGTGCTATATTGTACAACAAAAAAATTGATTTTGTGATTTAAATTAATATTGTCATTTTATGCCCCTCAATGCCATAATGGCATTAAATAATATTATAGCATTACAATGCAAGTAATGCTCCCAAAAAAAACATTTTATTCTTAATAATATTTTATTTATATTTACTATTATTTAACAATTTAATTATTAGGCGTTGAAATTAGAATGTGTAAATGTAAATACTAAACGAATAAATAATAAATTTAACAAAAAAGTGCGAGGTAAATAGTAATAAGCTGCAATATCTGCTATATGATCTATTTTCAGACATATAGTAGTAATTTACTATAATTTACTATAGTAATTTATAGTTGTCACGATAACCAGCAATCTTACTCCATTGATCGCTGGTTCTCACTCATCAAACCATGGACTATACTTCCGCCTTTTCCTGGACTACATATTCATTCATGCACTTCGCCCAGAAACATGCTTACTCATTTAGACTGGTTACATTCGCAACACCTGACGCCTGTTTCACACCACAAGCGTCAGCGGCGCATGAGCAGAGCCTGAGCAACGCGTGTGTTTTCGGCGTCCATGTTAACAGTTTAGAGCTTTCATACCGCATGCAGCAGCAGCGCGTCAGAGCGAGGCGTGAGCGTCGCCGAAGCAGCAGTGCATCGATAGTTTCGGCGCTGGGTCTATTTTTGACGCGCTGCTCACGCTCAATTAAAGTGACAGTGCATTGATAATGACCAAAACACATTGAATGACAGTAAAAAGTAGCAATTTTACCCAATAAATGCGTTAATAATGTCAAATGGTTTATATATAGTCATTCAAATTAACTTAAAACGGTTAAAAACGGCAACAAACATTTATTTAGGCCCGAACTACAAAACCAAATGTAAAACAATTTTACTATCAGTTTTGCTTAAGTTGCACACTAGTGTTGTAGGAGAGGGGAAATAGAATATTTACGGGATTTGTAGTCCATAGCGAAGTGTATTGTGGGTAGTGTAGTTCGACATGCATACTGGATTATGTGAGCTCGCTGTGTGCTGTGCAGCTGAGCAGAGGAAGAAAGTTTTAATCGGCTTTGTTTTATGTTCACTCGAGTTATTCCTACCAGGAGCTGTTTGCATTGTGAATCTGACAACACGAAAATAAGTAAAAGAATGGCATGCATTGGTTACTTTTGTCCGTCTCATCTCTCATCTCATGCATTAACAAGCTGTTATTCTGCCGCTGGACATCACTGAAGCGGAGAAGGTAACAATAGTTTGATCTGTATAAATATCATAACTATATTGTATAAATATTATTATAACTAGGTCTACAGCAACCTGACAATCAAAAAACAAATGACATGATATCACAGGCGATTGTCTTCTGACTGTAGACACTTCTCATATAAGTTAGCTTGAGAAGCATACAATACTTTTTGATCTATAAAATTTGTAAAATAAACATTTGCAGGTTAAAGAAACAGCATAGGAGGGGCCTTGGTGCAGATGAAAAGTTTAAAAAGTGTATTTGTATATAGAGAGACATGGATAACTACATAGAATAGACAGAGATAGGTTGATCTCTGCTGTAGCTGCCGAAGAGCTACGCGCTGCAGACGCAGCTGGTGTGAAAGGCAAACGCCTGCGTGCTGCTACTGCTCGACATACGCGCTGCGCACGCTCTGCTCACGCGCTGCTGACGCTTGCGGTGTGAAACAGGCGTGAGGATTGTCAGAGACTGATTGCACTCACTACTTGAGCCACTTATTCACCCTTTCAGTTTGCCGAGTCTTGTTTATCTGTTGATGACACTACAACGCGTTCTCCTTGTCTTGTATATCCGTGTTTAGACCCTAGCCTAGATTATCCTTGTTCTCCTGTTTAGCCGCCTGCCTTCTGACCTCTTGCCTGTGTTTGACTACGATTCTGGACTGCCTGTACATACCCGTTTGCACCTGTTTTGACCACTGCTTGCCTGATCATTGAATAAACCTGCATATTGGATCTTACCCCAGTTGTGTGTGTCACATCCCCCGACGTAACAATAGTAAAGACTAGAGTGTTGTTAACCATACTGACACTGACACCTCCAACAGAGATAGAGATGTTGCACAATCAGCTTAAATGTTGCTTGAATTGGTTTGTATGTATGGGCGATATATATTGCATCACCAGAAATGTTGAGGTCATGTCCATGTGTTGTACGATAAGTCCATATGATGTGAAGTCAGCAGGTGACTGAAACCAAAACATTCGTAAAACTCGTATCGTGAAAATGAGTTAACTCAAGGTACAGTGTTTTCATGGGGATACTACAACCTGAGTTTTTGCCTCATGATGTCAACTTGTGTTCTGTTTTCTCCTTTCTGATTGGGGAACCTGGCTGGGTTTACCCCAAAAGCAAAAGATGCGATTGAAGCAAATTCCGTACGTTTGCGGCAAATGCATTGCGAATTCTCATTCATTCACACAGTAAAACATTTGCATTGACTTGCAAATACTTAATTCCATGTTTGGTGTGAACCCAGCATATTTATTTATTTATTTATTTATAATTTTTTAAACAGGAAAAGATTAAAAGATAATCAGGCCTGACTCATCATGAATGCTGTTTTTCAGCAGGTTCCTGCTCTGCAGAACATAAAAACAGTCTGACATCTCATCCATCAACACAGTACAAACAATCACCAGACATATAAAATAAAGAAAAGCAGGCTACTATGTCAGTGGCTACAGCGATAGTTGACCATTAGATGACGAGCATGTGATTTTTTTTTTAAAAAGTCTCAGTGTTGGTATTGTTTTGAGATGTTGTGGGCTCTCATTCCAGGCTTTTGTGAAAACATAAAAGAAAGATCTCTGTCCATAACAGTTTTTAAAAGCCGGTACTTGCAAACATCCATTTGATACAGATCTGGTGGAACGATCAGTCCCTGTGTTGAGTTTTGGTAGCAAAGCACAAAGGGCTGCTGAGGTAGCGCTATTTAAAATTTGATAGTACAGTTTAATCCCTGTGTTCATAATGTAGTTTTGAAATGTTAAAGCTTTAGAAAGTGATAGAGCAAAACAGTGATGTGTACATCCAGAAAGTCTGTTGTGGATCTTATAGGCCCTATTGCACAGTCTAGCTATTGGCTCCAAGATATCGTTTGCTGTGAGAGCCCACATAGCAACATTTCTCTGGCCCAGCTCTGGCCCACACAATCAGGTTTTGCTTGGCCCACATGCCGCAGTGAATTACGGTACATGACTGGACCAAATCTGGCTTCCAGACAAGGGCCAAACACGGACCATATCTGGGCCAAGTCTCAGCCAAGTTAATAACTCATAACTGGGCCTGAACTGGGCCAGATAGGTTGGTGTGTCACGATGGCAATGAAATTGATAAACCCATGGAGTGATGCGCTTTAGGCACACTATGGGCACGCTTTTTCTTAAAGTGACCTGATTGGTAGAATTTTTTTTCTTTACTCAAAAATGATTTTAGTGTATTTTAAATGTGGGTCAAGACTGGCCAAACTCACATGGCCCACTTATCAAATTTTTAAATCTGGGCCAAATACTACGTTTTTCATCTGGCCCAAACCTTGTGTGCCGCCTTAAAGACGGTGCCACCTCTGCCAAATCTGGGCCATGTTTGGCCCACATGCTGTTTGCCAGTGCCGGATGAATGCCTGCTGTGCCAGCTTTATGCCAAATCTGGGCCAGAATTCTTTGCTACTAGGGAGACCAAATAGACAGACAGTAAGACAAGGTAGACAAGAGTATGGCATGCAGATAAGTTTCTGAAACAGAAAAAGACAAATTTGTCCTAATTTTGCCATAAACAAATAGCTTTTGTTTCAGCTTTTTATAAACATTTTGATCGTGGTTACAATAGGTGAGATGAGAGTCCAGACTGATTCCCAAATATTGATGTGGATACAATGGAAAGTTTTTAGTTGGTTTTAGTTAAAAGGCTTTTAGTTGGTGCCACCTGTTTGTTTGATGTGCCCTTACATGCACATGCACAATTCACATTTATAAAATCCAATTAGTAAATTCAAAGCTATTCATAAATACACAAATCCAAGCAGTAAATTCTAAAAACAATTAAAAAAATACATTCATTCATTAATTTTCTTTTTGGCTTAGTCCCTTTATTAATCGGGTCGCCACAGCGAAATGAACCGCCAACTTATCCAGCACATGTTTTATGTAGCGGATGCCCTTCCAGCCAGACCCAACATTGGGAAACACCCACACACTCATGCATTCACACTTATACACTACGGCCAATTCATCTTAAGCCCTGCTCACACTGAGATTTTAGCTACGATTTTGTCATCTGAGACAAATTTGGGAAATCTGAAAGATTCCTGAAATCCTTGGCTAAAATCGGTGGTCTTTGATCTGGGATTTGACATGTTTATTTGACAGTGTGATAACAGCTGTAAGCGTCAATCCAAGAATCAGTAGACCGATTTCATGCGCTTTTTAAAAGCGAAATCAATGCTGTGGGGGGGAAGAAACCCGGAAATGTTGTCAGGAGTTACATAGGAACGTTGTGTACCTGGCTGTATATCTTACCAGCGAGGAGAAAGTGACACAAATGTAAAATTTCACCACCTGCCGAGTGACCCGAAGGTCCGTTCTGAATGAATGGTGAAAATAAAAAGGGGATATCAGAGCTCCTTTTTAGTCAAGGGAAATGGCACTCAGCTAACGCTTTCTTTCCTAAACACACGTCTTAGATGCCATTTATCAAACTCAAGTCAATAAACGGATTCTTTCACAATATTAGACTTGACATGATACTGAATTAAAAGGAAAACCGTCGATTTCCCGTTAACATACAAGGCACTGTTGATGACTTTCTTAAAACAGCGCTGATTTGCCATTGTGTTCACGTGCTCAACAGAAATGTCTGTGATTGGCTGAGAAGTTCATCAGTTCACCCACCGCTGTTTACGGAGTACAAACACAGACCAGCGATCTGCTTGATGACTCGACTGATTTTCACGGCTGCTTCGCGCTCCAGTGCCTGTGTATCTGTGTTTGCACTGGATGAAGAGCGATAAACTGATGAGCTCTGTTGAATACTATGGTAAATCAGCTGCATTCATGAACGCGCTCTGCAGGGCTTGAATGTTAGCGGCAAATGGAAGTTTTTAAAACTTCAGTACTGGGACAACATTATTACAAACAAAGGGTGTGCTAAAGGACTGCAGTGTTTTATCAATCACTGGGTTACATAGGCTGAAGCAGGAAAGCGTCCCTCATTTATTCATCCATTTTCTTGTCGGCTTGGTCCCTTTATTAAACCGCCAACTTATCCAGCAAGTTTTTTTTTTACGCAGCGGATGCCCTTCCAGCCGCAACCCATCTCTGGGAAACATCCACACACAGTCATTCACACACACGCTCATACACTACGGACAATTTAGCCTACCCAATTCACCTGTACCGCATGTCTTTGGACTGTGGGGGAAACCGGAGCACCCGGAGGAAACCCACGCGAAAGCAGGGAGAACATGCAAACTCCACACAGAAACGCCAACTGAGCCGAGGTTCGAACCAGCGACCTTCTTGCTGTGAGGCGAACTTGCTACCCACTGCGCCACTGCATCGCCAGGAAAGCGTCCCTACAGTGTTTAACTGGTGCCATAAACTGAAGCCTAAGAGGACACTTGATCACATTACTCTTAAAGAGGTTGTGATTTTGTTTAATGCCAAATTGCTTTTAATTATTTAAATTAAACTTACTAAATGATCTTAAAGTGATGTTTACACCATTTCTGCGTTTTGTAATCTCTGAAACAGCTGGAGGTTTATAGTCCACAGCATGTTACTGCAATGTTTACAGTGCTGGTCCTATACTTTCAGGTTTCTTCCCTCCTCAGAATAGGTGAGAAAAAAAAAGAAAAAACCCGGCCACCAGGCACTCGCATACGAGCCCCAATCCCAGGCCTGGCTCCAGGGTGGGGCTCCGGCTGCGGCGTACCGGGCGACGTCACAGTCCTTGATGTCGTTGTACTCCATAAGGGGTTTTTGAACCGCACTTAGTCTGACCTGGGAGACCCTACCAGGGGCATTAGCCCCCGACAACATAGCTCGTAGGATCACCCAGGCACTCAAACCCCTCAACCACGATAAGGTGGTGTTTCATGAAGTACCTCTGAGGCCATAGTGCTCCACTGGAAAAAGGTGGTTTGCCTTCTCCAGGTAGGTGGAAAGTCCTTACCCCAGGTGGAGAAGTTTAAGTATCTCTGGGTTTTGTTCACGAGTGAGGGAAGGAGGGAACTTGAGTTTGACAGGCGGATTGGTGCAGCAGTAATGTACCGGTCCGTTGTGGTAAAGGAGCTGAACCGAATTTACCGGTCAATCTACGTTCCTACTCTCACCTATGGTCATGAGTTTTGTGTCATGACCGAAAGGACAAGATCTCGGATACAAGCGGCTGAAATTAGTTTTCTTCGAAGGGTGGCAGGGCGCACACTTATGGATAGGTTGAGGAGCTCTGACACCCGGGAGGAACTCGGAGTAAAGCCGCTGCTCCTCCACATCGAATGAAGTTAGCTGAGGTGGCTCGGGCATCTGTTTCGGATGCCTACCTAGGGAGGCGTTCCAGTCAATTTCCACCGAGAGGAGGCTTCGGGGAAGACCCAGGACACGCTGGAGGGACTATGTCTTTCGGCTGACCTTGGAATGCCTCAGGATCCCCCCGGAGGAGCTGGAGGAAGTGTATGAGGGGAGGGAAGTCTGGGGTTCTCTCCTAAGACTGCTGCCCTCGCGACCCGGCCCTGAAAAATCGGCAGAAAATGAATTAATTAATGAATATTTGCATTAATGAGCAGTTCAACAGATGTACATTGAGTGTTTATTTAAATAAAACACATTTGCTTCCCTCAATCTCAGCTTTTAACCTAACGTCTTTTTTTTTCTAGCATCATTCTTATGATTTGATCTATTTGTTTTCGAATTCAAGTCATGATATGATAACCAAATTACCCTTTTCCTGAAAGGACAATTCAGTGAATTGGATTATATCTAGCATTACGCACATGTACAAACACACAGACTGGGCTTTTCATCTATATGTGAATGATACAAGTCCAGTGGATATTGATATTGCTGTCAGATCACCCATCTGTGCTGTAATGCCATTAAATTACTGCATTACTTCACATTGATTTTAATCTCGTCTGGTCTTGAGATGAATGTTGCTTATCAAGATCAGCGACGGCTTTCCTTGTGGCCATGGTTAGATCTATCAGCCTTGAGGGAATTTATGCACAATATCTGGTTATTGATAAATACGCCTGCAGTGCACAGAGATCAGTTTAAACAGAGATGCAATTACATTACTGCACCACTAGATTGCACACCAGTAATAAAGTTAACATTTATTTCTCATGGACGCCTGCTATTTGGCTTTCGTTGTGTGTTCATTAAAGACATTTGGGCTAATATTGGTACCCATAACCCCAATGTGTTTTATTGGTTCACATTTTAGTAACAGAACAGTGGCGCTGGCACAGTAGGTCGAAACCGTAAAAAAATATAAAGCAATTTTTATGATTATGATTTTTTCCTTATTTAGTTTTTGTTTTTTTAAATTGTTGTTGTTGTTGTTGTTGTTGTTGTTAGCACAAAATTTACAGTGATTATTTAATGTAATAAAATGTATATTTATTCAGACCCTAAAATCATCTCGAGAATAATAGGAATTACATAAAATGCCAATCTTGGCCAGGACGCTCTTGTCAAGGAGATTTTTAATCTCAATGTGCTTTTCCTGGTAAAATAAAGGTTGTTGTTGTTGTTGTTGTTGTAATAATAATAATAATAATAATAATAATAATAATAATAATAATAATAATAATTTTTTATAATTTAATTTGCAATTTATTTATTTATTATAATATTTAATCATTTTTAAAAATGTTTATTTTGTTGTTATTTTAATTGTTTTTGATATTTTAAGTTTTGCAAACCAGCAAGCAATATGTATAATATTATTCTTGTGTTGTATATTTATTTAATATTTAATTTTAATATTATTTATATAATTTATAATTTATTTATTTGATTATTATTATTTTTATTTATTTTATTTTATTTCAGTTTTGCAAACCATCAAGCAGCATTTATAGCATTATTCTTGTTTTGTTTATTATTATTTTTTAATAATTTAATTTTATTATTTGTTTTATTGTATTTAATTATAAAAAATATTTTATTAAAATAATTTATTTGCAATTATTTATAAAAAATATTTAGTTTTATTTTAAATTTATTTATTGATGTTTTATGTAATTAAAATTTTGTAATTTAGCTAGCAGCTTGTATAGTCTTGTATTATTTTTGGTATTATTCATGTGTTTATTTTAATTATTTTTATATAATTTCTTTATTGTATTAAACTATTTATAAAATATTATTTTTTATTTGTTGTATGATTTATTAATTTATTATTATTTTATTTCGTTTTGCAAATCAGCATGTATCTTATTCTTGTTGTTTTATTTATTATTTATTTTTTATTTTATAATAAAATTTAGAATTTTAATTTCTTTTATTGTATTATTAATTTTAAATACATTTGATAAATTAATTAATTTATCATTGTTTTGTTTTATTTTATTTTATATATATATATATATATATATATATATATATATATATTTTTTTTTTTTCAAATCAGCAAGCAGCATGTACAGTCTTACTTCTATGTTCTATTCAATCGCTCTCATCTTACTCAGTGTAATACATGAGAACTGCAGAGGGCAGCTTTGTTCTTCAGCAGCGTCAGTTCATCATCGGTGGAGGTTGATCCAGACTTTATTCTTTGCTTTAGTATCAGGGGTAGAAGCTGTGGTGGGGGTCGCATCCGTGTAGTTGGTGCCAGCGTCATCATGCAAAGCCTTCATAGGCTTGTTATATAACGCATCGTCTACACAAAGAAAGGATGAGCAGAAATAACTGCCTGGATCTCAAGGAAAAGAGAAGAGGATTCACAGCTCTGCTACATCAAAGAAAAGACACGCTGTAATGATGTTATGATTCATATCCAGGATCTTGCCGTATTGTTGCACAGTCCAAACGGCAACAGCAATGATTCCCACAATGATCTTTCCGCCTTGAGCCGTTTCTAAACACTCCCTGGAGAAACAGTGACATGTGGTGGGCTGCACAATATTTAGAACAATGGATATTATCGCTATAATAATATATGCAATTCACCTTTATTTGTATAGCACTTTTATAATATAGGTTGTGTACAAGCAGCTTCACATAGATTATAGTAAATTGAAACAATGTAGTTCAGTGTTTAGTATTTAAGTTAAGTTCAGTTTAGCTTAGTTCAGTGTGGTTTAATATTCAATTCAATTCAGCTTTATTTGTATAGCGCTTTTACAATGCAGATTGTGTCAAAGCAGCTTCACATAAATCAGGGGTCACCAATCTCGGTCCTGGTGGGCCGGTGTCCCTGCAGGGTTTAGCTCCAACTTGCCTCAACACACCTGCCTGCATGTTTAAAGTATACCTAGTAAGACCTTGATTAGCTTGTTCAGGTGTGCTTGATTAGGGTTGGAGCTAAAATCTTCAGGACACCACCCCTCAAGAAGTTTGGTGACCACTGACATAAATGGTCATAGTAAATTGGAACAGTGTAGTTTAGTTTTTAGTAGGGATGTAACGGTATTGTAAATACGTCATACCGCGCACACACACCAATAGACCCAATAGAAGTCTATTCTTCGTTTAAATTTTTCAATATTATCGTAGTCGCATGACTCGATAAAACTATAGATCGAAGGTTCGAACCAGCGACCCAGCGACCTTCTTGCTATGAGGCGACAGCACTACCTACTGCACCACTGCCTCACCGCGTATATTCTCTTTTATTTTATTTTATTATTATTATTATTATTTTTAAAAATATTCTGGTCATAAAGATGAGAGAAGAAAGTAGTTTAAAACAGGGGTTACCAAACTTTTCAGCCCACGACCCCCAAAATAACAATGCCAGTGATTCACGACCCCCATTATCCTCTTAGGGGGTTAAAATACAAAAACCTTGCATGCAATGGCGCACACACACCAATAAACCCAATAGAAGTCTATTCTTCGTTTAAATTTTTTATGTTTACGTCAGTGCTGTAAATGGGCCAGAAAGTTCAACCTGGTATTATAAAATCTATCTGCTGCATCTGCATCTCTTTAATATAATGTAATTACCCCAGGAGTCGAAATCCAATAGAACTAGTAACTAGAGGCTACTAAAGTAAATATATAGTATAAAGTAGCTATAAATGACTATTTAGTAGGTTATGGATAAAATATGGTAATTCTTATAGTTTAATAAAAATAAATAGATTTTTGGAAATCACCAGGCGACCCCCTCCCCCCCCCCCCCTTTCATTGCCCCGCGACCCCTCGGGGGGTCCCGTCCCCCACTTTGAGAACCACTGGTTTAAAACAGTAACTGCTTTGCCCCTTTTATGAAAATGACAGAAATAATATGAAGCAATGAAATATTGGCGCTGACTTTCATCAGACAATATATCCAATACAATAAATAAACAAACAAAATAAAATAAGGATGCTATAACCTTCTGTAAGTAAGTAAATAAATATATATATATATATATATATATATATATATATATATATATATATATATATATATATATATATATATATAAATATATATATATATATATATATATATATATATATATATATATATATATATATAAATATATATATATATATAAATATATATATATATATATATATATATATATATATATATATATATATATATATATATATATATATATATATATAAATAAGTAAATATATATATATATATATATATAATTTTTTATTTAATTAATTAATAAATATTTTTTTTGTAAGGTAAAAAAAGTAAAAGGGGGCCCTTGGATTTGCTATAGCCCCAGGCCCAATGTGTTCTTAATCTGGCCCTGCTCAGAACAAAGATACTTGTTGCTGATTGATCCAACCCAGGCTGTGTATTAGGTAAATGAAAGCAAACATTCAAAAGGGTTCTGCGTTTTTGTCAATTTTAGCTTAATTTTAATAATATTAATGAATATAATAAGTTAAAACATTAATTATAATGTAGAGTACTGTGGGACTGTGCAATGAACTAAACATTTTTATTAGGCTACATATCCCCTAACTGAAAAACGAATGTGAAAATGACTGGCAGTTGCATTTTTACTAAAATTAATTAAACGGCAAATCTTTTTCTGCATTTTTTTTCTTTTTAGAGCTCAAGAGAGTTGTATTTAAAGAATTAGTTAACCAAAGCATGTAATGAATTAGGCTGCTTGCCTCATGTCATCCACTAGTCCAGTTTTCTCCCATGCGAGTTGTGGTGTGCCTCCGCCGCCATGTGCGTGTTTTAAAGGCTACTGTATATACGGGCACACTTAACCTGATGCGAGGACCAGATCTAGACTATATGCCTAGCTTTAATCTCACAATTTTCATAATTTAATTGCTATTTCTTATTATAAAATATCTAAACGTGTGTTCTGAAGGTTGGAATGATGGAAGTGTTAGTAATTAATGACAGAAAGAAAATTCAGTTTTGAGTGAACAATCCTGTATTAAAAAAAAAAAAAAAAAAAACTGGGGGGCAAAAATTCTAAGTTTTATTAATCTTAACATAAGAAGTGACTATTGAAGATTTGCACATCGCCAGGGGCGGACTGCCACAAAAAAATCAGCCCTGGCACTGTAGCCACACAAGCCCACATTACCACACCGATACAGCCCCTCCCACGGACACGGACATTCACCACTTATTAGTGTACAGATGGTGAAATAATATAAGCAGTACCATATGTAATATATATATATATTACACATTTGTACAATGCATTCACTTTCTTTTCAGCTTTGTTATGATCAAATAAGGGTCTGAGAGGATCCTATTGCAAGTGACAATGTTTATTTGACATAGTCAAAATAAACCAACAAGAATAGAGACAGGCTAGGACAGGGGTGGGAAAACTCGGTCCTGGAGGGCCTGTGTCCTGCACAGTTTAGCTCTAACTTTAATCACACACACCTGCTTATAGATTTCTAGAGATCTTGAAGACTTTGATTAGCATGTTCAGGTGTGTTTGATTAGTGTTGCAGCTAAACTATGCAGGACACCGGCCCTCCAGGACCAAGTTTGCCCACCCCTGGGCTAGGAGGACGAAGAACACAGGGCAGGAACAGACAGGATAACAAGGTCCCGGTTATTCTCCTCAGGGGCCTGAGCACAGACAACACACACACATGAGCAAGTGTAACGAACTGACAAAGAAACATAGAAACGTCGCCCAGATATTGCACAATAATGAGCCTCAGCTGGCGAGCTAATCAGACCAGCTGAGTGTCTCCATAGCACGTGAGCATAACAAATACACATGGACAACCAAAACAAAACAAACCCACATGATCAAACATACACTCCGGAAAAGCGCACAAACCTGCAACTGTGACAGGCTTAGCTAGAATCCGGGGTCGCCACAACAGAATGAACCGCCAACTTATCCAGCATATGTTTTTACGCAGCGGATGCCCTTCCAGCTGCAACCCATCACTGTGAAACACCCTTACACAAAATATTTTAGTTAATTTTATACATTTTTATGCATTATCTTGATTTTAGAGCCAATATTTTGCTTTTTTTGAGCTCTCCTTTTTTACGGTCCATCTCTGACAATTAGCTTGTGTTGCACTTACTGTTTGTTTGACATTCTTGCCAGATTTTGATTATGTCCGCGTAACCTCTGATTGGGTCGGCCCATCGAAACCAGCCAGCCGTTGCCGATTGGGCCAAATGCTTAACATTTATTTTCATTATTACTATTATTATGATCAGCTTCATAATATTCACATCATGCAAGAGATAAACACTGCCTGCATGCAAAAAACAATACATATAATTATAAAATAAAAAAAAAATTAAATAAAAAAAAACAAAAAAAAAAAAAAAACTGACCAGACCACATTTAAAAAATGGTTCAGTCCTTCTGGCATTTGCCAGAATTGTCAAATGGGCAATCCGCCCCTGCACTTCGCGTTATCGATGCTGAAACGATATATTATGCAGCACTATAGTGGCTGTAATATTTTGAGCTCCGTCATGTTGCAGTGAAAGTAATGCTGAGTACAGACTGCAGGATTTTCAAAGTAGTCGTGTCACAGATGTTTTCACACTGCATGACTATCTGGGCTAGCGTTTCGTCGCTGCTTTGTTTACACTGCAAGATGGATCGGCGACAGGGACTTTCAGATTGCATGACTTTACTATAGAAAGAATCGCCTACAACTTCGTCCAAACTACGTCTCATAGCCCAAAACACATAGTATATATCTTTTGTTATTAACTACATAATGAGAAAGAAGCCTTTAATGGGATAGAACATGTACATGTTTGCTCACCTGGGTTTAAAGGGAATTATCCATTTCTCCTCAACGTTGATAATAATCTAATTTCTTTCTGTATGAAACGTCAAACAGACACGGTTGCTCCTGAGTCCTGTCAAACCTCCACTAGTTTTTCCTCCATTTCGTGGGTCTAAATAAACCGAAAAAGAGCGCTTTTAACTTCTCCCCCAGCCTCCCGCTGCCTGCAGCAGGTATACACACACGCACACACAAGTGAAAGCTGCTCTCTCATTGGCTGTAGGCGATCGCTGATGTTATTTTCAGTCAAAACTCAATTCACACGGCATGATTTGAATCGCCGACAGCTCCAGATATTCAGCATGCCAAATATCTCGCAGGCATCGGCGACTCATTGGCGATTCTCTCAGATCGCGTCTTTGATCGTTCATACTGTGTGATTGTCACTCACGTGCACGAGCAGCGATTCGCCTGTGATTTCAGGCATTTGTCAGCGATTTCTCAAAACCTGTCGGCGAGCCAAAATCGGGGCTAAAATCGCGCAGTCTGAACTAGGCATAAACTGCACAATCATTCACGATCAATGGATCTCTTTCTTTTAATACCTGCAGGTTAAATGCACTGAAAAAAGTGGTCATTAGTACTATTTTCGATCTGGATATAGGCTTAAATGATGGAGCATGAGCCTACGGATGGTAATTAGCA
Source organism: Danio rerio (assembly GCF_049306965.1). Lineage (NCBI taxonomy): Eukaryota > Metazoa > Chordata > Actinopteri > Cypriniformes > Danionidae > Danio > Danio rerio. The sequence goes on along the minus strand of NC_133181.1, from coordinate 58,480,087 downwards.
TAAAATACACCCAAATGATTCCCATAAAAGGGCTTTCTGCACAATTCCTCTCCTAAAGCCATCCGTCATTCTCACTTCATGAGCATCTTCCTCTATTGTGCCTGATTCAGTTTTAAGCATGCATGATAATTGCAAATCATCACAGCGATATGCACAAATGTTCACGCTCTTTATATTGTGATGGTGTTTCGTTTGCAGGAGGATATTGGAATTAATTGGCCTTGATAATTGTCTTTACGACAGTATCAAGGAGAGGCGTGTTTGTGTTTCTTCGTCCTGGTCCAGATTACATGGCGTCTTGAGAGCGGAGGTTTTTTCCATCGGTGAGCTGTTGCCGCTGGTTTCATCATTGTCTCTGGGGCTGCTGATGGATTGTGGTGTCGAGCGGCTGCAGGCCTGGAGGTTTCTCAGAGCACCTTTATTTGCCATTAAACTACAGAAATGAAAGCCTCAGATGCCTCAGTCATGGAGTGTCAGAGGAATGTTACTGTACTTTAAAATCAAAGCAAACTCTGATCTCACTGGCAGAACTTGACCGATATTATTGGTACGTCCATCATTCCATGTGTCATTGCATCCAACTATCTATCATTCCATCTATATATCATTCCATCCATGTGTCTATTCATTCCATTGATCCATCTATGTATTTATGGGCCTGTCTATCCATCCATCAACCTATCATTACATCCATGGTTCCATTCATCGATCTATCTATTTTTCATCCATTTCTCTATCCACCCATCTATTTAACTTTCCGTTCACCCATGTATAGTTCTATCCATCATTCCATTCATCTATCTGTCTATTGTCCCGTCCATCTTTTTATCCATCCACCTCTTTATCGTTCATTATCCATTCATGCATCTGTCTATCCATCCATTAATCTGTTATTCCATCCATCATTCCATTCGTCCATCAGTCTATTGTTCCATCCATCTTTCTATCCACCCATCTATTTAAAGTTCCATTCATCCGTCTACTGTTCCATTCCTCCCTTTTCTATCCATCCACCTCTTTATCGTTCATCCATTCATGCATCTGTTATTCCATCCATCAATCCATCATTCCATTCGTCCATCAGTCTATTGTTCCATTCATCTTTTCATCCACCCATCTATTTAATGTTCCATTTATCCATCTGTCTATTCTTCCATCCATCTTCCAATCCACCCATCTATTTAATGTTCCATTCATCCATCTATCATTCCATTCATCCATCTGTCTATTCTTCCATCCATCTTTTCTATTCATCCTTCTGTATTGTTCCATCCATGTTTCTATCCACCCATCTATTTAATGTTCCATTCATTCATGCATCCGTCCGTCTATTGTTCCATCCATCTATTTTATTATCCACCCACCTTTATCATCCATCTATCTATTCATGCATCTGTTCATCCATCAATCTATCAATCCATCCATTGTTCCATTCATCCATCTGCCTATTCTTCCATTCATCTTTCTATTTACCCACCGATTTAATGTTCCATTCATCAATCTATCGTTCCATTCATCCGTCTATTGTTCCATGCCTCCCTTCTATCCGTCCACCTCTTTATCGTTCATCATCTATTCATACATCTGCTATTCCATCCATCAATCCATCGTTCTATTCATCCATCTGTCTATTCCTTCATCCATCTTTCTATCCACCCATCTATTTATTGTTCCATTCATGCATCCATCTGTCCGTCTATTGTTCCATCCCTTCATTTTTCTATCCATCCATCTATTTTATTATTCACCCATCTTTATCATCCATCTATCTATTTATGAATCTGTCATCCATCAATCTATCGGTCCATCTGCCTATTCTTCCATTCATCTTTCTATTTACCCACCTATTTAATGTTCCATTCATCCATCTATCGTTCTATTTATCTTTCCACCCTTTTATTTAACATTCCATCCATCCATCTGTTCCATCCCTCCATTTTTCTATCCATCCATCTATTTATGCATCTTTTTATCCATCCATCTTTCTATCCACCCATCTATTTAATGTTCCATCCATCTTTCTATTGATCCATCTATTTAACATTCAATTCATCTATCTATTGTTCTATCCATCTATCTAATTGTTCTGACTGTCATCTGTCCTTCCATCCATCAATCTGTATATTGTTCTATCCATTCTATTCATCTAATTAATGTTATATCTATTTATCTATTTGTTCCAATCCATCTATCATTTCACCAATCTATCGTTCTATCCATCCTTTTCTATCTATCCATCTTTATTGTTCACCATCCATCTATTAATGCATCTCTCTATCCATTATTCTATAAATTCTTCCATCCATCTTTCTATCCAGCATCTAATTAATGTTTCATCCATCCATTTTTCCATCTATCCATCCATCTTTATAGTTCACCATCCATCTATTCATGCATCTGTCTATCCATCCATTACTTCTATTGTTCTATCAATCTATTTAACGTTATATCCATTTAGTTGTGTTCCATCAATCCATCTATCATTCCACCTATCTATTGTTCCATCCATCCATCTGTTCTTCTATCTATCCATTTTTCCATCTATCTATCCATCTCTATCGTTTACCATACAACTATCTAATCGTGCATCTGTTTATCCATCTATTGGTCTGTTGTTCCATCCATCTTTCTATCCATCATTCATCTTTCTTTCACTATCCATCTAATTTTTCATGCATCTGTCTATTCATTCATCAGTCTATTGTTACATCAGTCCATCGTACCATCCGTTGATCTATTGTTCCATTCATCTGTCTATCATTCAAGCCGTCTATCTATCGTTCTATCCATCTATCTGTTTTTCCGTCCATCTATTCATGCAACTGTCTATCGATCCATCTGTCATTACACCCATCAATCTTGTCTATCGTTCTATCCATCCATTTATTGTTGCATCCAACTATTTATTAATCCATCTGTCTATCCATCAATCTATCTATTGTTCCATCCACATGTCTATCATTGCATCAATACATTGTCTGTATGAAATGAGGTTTCATCAAATTAGTCAAAAATTAGGCCGCTTGGTTTTTGCTTTATGTCCTTGAACATAACTACACGCATAACAAGCTTTATTGTTTGACATTCAAGCACTGATGTCATTAATGCAAGCATTTCTCAGTGTATAAACTGGAAACAGCGTTCAAGCGTGGTAGTTTAAGCTGGTTTTAGATCAGTATTTACAGGTTGTCATAGAGACTCGGGTCATGATCTTTCTGTGGAGGAGCTGTGCTGTTTAAATATGGAAACTGTCTCTAAGGACTCGTGCAGCTGAGAGATACGATGGATAGAGCGATGTTATGACTGCAATTAGCTCCTAAAGCAGCCATTTTCCTCTGTATGTGAAGGAGAATGTGAAGGAGAGAGGCCTTCTGTTTTATTTTTTTATCGAAGGAGGTAGAAAAGGTGCCCGTGGCAAAACATTGCAGGCTATTAAACGCTGAGTTTAAGAGGAGTTGATGGTGAAAAGTAGGTGATTGCTTTTGGTGAGTCATACCAACACACACACACACACACACACAATGCTCAAGGAAAAACATTCACATCAACATCAGCTTAATAGCTTAATGTCACAGTCAGATGCCCTCCTTCCAGGGTCCCACATTAACTTTTTGACTTTCCTTCCAGTGACTGGGGAATTGAGAATATTTACTGGCAACCTAACTGTATTTTGCATTGTCAATGTCATAGTTGTTCTTATGACAAACGAGATGCTTTGCTTTTGCTCTCTAGAGTATTTGAGGCTAGAACACAGGATTGCTATTTAAAAAATGAAAGCTAGTGTCCGGATAAAATACAGGGTTTAGGTTAGGGCTTTGTGATATTAAAGAAAAATGCGATGTACTTGGCATGCTAAATAATTCGATTTTTATTACGTAATGCAATATTTAAAGGTGCAGTATGTAAGTTTGACACCCAGTGGTTGAACTAGGTATTGCACTCCTGGTTCAAAACACGCACAAGAGAGGGTTGCCAGATTGACAACACCAACAAAGGCTGATTTAAGTCGTGTTCTAAATAAAAGCAACGGCATGCGATTGAAGGAATATTTGTCATATATAAAGAAGTTTTTGTTCTAGAGGTGTGAACCTATACTGGTCTCACGGTTCGGTTACGATTATCATGCCTTCGGTTCAATTCGATATTTCGGTGCATCACGGTGCATTGACGATGCTTTCCATATACAGTGTTATATTTTAGAGGAGAGGCTATAACAAGCTGTCTGTAAACACACAGAGACACAGCACCACACTGTCTCTCATTCAAACACAAACATAGACAGCACCAAAGAAACAAACACACACACACGCACACACACACACGCGCACACACACATGCACGCACACACACTTAAGCCCTCGCAACAGGGAAAAAAAACGAAAAAAATAAGCACTTTTCCGACGGTCCCTTGCTGAGAGCTCCTCTCAGCGCGAACCGTCCTTGCTAAACACATATTGCAAGGGCTTAAACAGAGCAGTGCTCGTAGTGTGGAGCGGAAAAAAAGAAAGACAGCTGTGAAACATAACCAGCTTTGTCTTTTTGTAGGAAACACACTTTAGATCTTTTTAGGGTGAGAGGTTTTTGAGTTATTGCCGTCTGTAACTGAATGTTTGTCAAGAATATCGAAAACAAAACCAACTGAACCGCGCTCCTTTCTGGTGCCCTCCTGGATATACAGCGCCCTTAGCATTTGCCTATGCCACGGACCGGCCCTGAGTTGGCTGAGTGTTGTAAATACTCGCGCTCACCTCCCTCGCGACAGAGAGCATAGGAGATAAATGACGTCAGTACATAATAACCGGTTATGATTATTACTGAACCGATACCGAATTGTCCGCGTCTGCATCGCGGTGCACCAAAGAAACAATTAATTTTGATACCCCTATTTTGTTCTATTCAACACCTGACATTTATATTTTAGAAACTAAAATAACAGCTGAACAACAGAATAAACGGACAATGATCACCCTAGGTACACCTCATGTGCTTTTTATTCAGTGTTAAATGCTAATAACGTGAGCTTGAATGCCATTATACATGACATTTATTGCCATACTACTGAAAGCAGCAGCAGCAGATAGTTCACCTCAGATCTTGAAAAAAAAACAAAAAACGTTTGGAATTTTGCTTTAGAACTAAGGGTGCTTTCACACCTGTGAACCAATTCAGTTGTTCCGAAACAGAGATTACAAATTGTTACATTGTTGCTCTTTGCTCTTGGAGCGGTTGGCTTTCACACTGCAAAGTTTCTAATCGGACCAAAAGAGCTAAAACAAGTCACATGCGAGTAAACTCTCCTTACATTGGTCAGAGTGTCAGGGTTTATTTTGCAGCGTCCCGCTCAGCTGTCAGTAGAGGTGGTGGTTTACGCGAGATTACCGGGAGATCATCACTCGTTTGCGGGCATCCGGAGACTCACGAAACTTCCCGTCCTACTTATAATTCTCTCTTCATATAGCCGTATGCCTATTACATATCCATAAAACACTGTGATATAACCGTGCTCGGATCGGATCGCTTTCTCACTGAAATCTAAACGCTCCAGGGTTTGTTTCAATCGAGCCGAAAACGAGACCGGTTCCGAAATAAAAGTGTAGGTGTGAAAGCACCCTAAGACTCAGTGCAAACCAAGTCAGTCAGTGATTCAGCATATTCATTTAATAATGTTAAAGAGGTTTAATATGTATTTATTAGATTATAAACCTTACCATTTCGGTGGAGTGCAGTGAGCGCACTATTCTGAAGCAGGAGAGTGAAAACAAAGGAAGCAGCATTTTTGAAAACACAGCCGAGACATTACACCGCGATAATATATACATAAAATAACAATCCATGGTCGACCAAAAAGCAAAAACCAACGTCATCTTTGCATTTAAAATGTCATAATTGAGCGAATGTCATGTCATGATTATAAAGGTTTATTGAGTCTTATGAACACATTAAGTAGTGTTACCTATTTCCCCCCCACTTAAAGGTCTTGTGAAGTGTTTTGAAATGTGCATTTTTTAAAAATACAATGTTTGACTTGATTTTAATCGAAACGGGTAGAGAGGGTGGGGCATAACGTAGCTCCTCCCCCCTTTAAAAGCAACCAATAGTGTTTTGCTTTTATCACCACTTTGCCAGTCAGAGTAAGTTGAACTCAAGCGCATTAAATAAGAAGCGTCTTGAAGGGGGCGGGTCATGTTAGATACTACAGAGCATTTGATTGGACAAGATTTGAAACTGAAGTACAAACTAACAAGAAACAAGGTTCATTAAGTGACCAACTACCAGATTTACATTTTTATGTCTTTGAACAGTAAATTTTGTAATTGTTTTGTGCCGTACTTATAGATATCCTTAAGACTAACATACTGATACTAACATCTATAAAACTTTAATTTAACAGGACCTTTAAGCAGAGATTGACTTTCAGCGGTTATCATTTGATAATTTTGCACCATGCCAGCCTTTTCTCCTTTTAACTCTCGGCGGCCATCCGCAGCTCCGGGCTCTTTTCTAAACTGGACCATGATATAAATGTGTTGCTGTGAAATCTCAGACCTCCATCAGTCCCTGCAGGATCCCCAGCGGCCGCAGCTCAGCGACCTGCCCTTTAGACCCGTCCCATTCATCCCGCTGATCCGAGCACATGTCCAGCGCTTATCAAGACTAATCGCAGTCCTTTAAGAGTCTCAGACCAAGGGAACCATTTCAGATGCTGCAAAACCAGCTGCAGGTGAAAGTCTTATTTATAAAAGTGGCGTATGCACAAAATTGACCATTTATATTCGGGTTTCTCTGCAGGGGAAGTCGTCATAGTTGGTAAACTTAAAGTGCAGTGAATGGGAGAGTACAGCAAATCTTTATTTGTTTATTTATTTTTTACAATCCTGTTTGCTGAAATACTAAAAGAAAAACTCCATGATGGTGTTATCAAGTCTTTCAGAAAATAGAAATAAAAAAAATTGTAAGACTGATAACTGCAGCCAGAAGAGAGAATTATGTCAGATTTGCTGTCCTGCCGCCATAGATGCTGCATTACTTGTACAAGCGGTGATTCATTTTTTGTATTTGATGCAAAGATGTTATAATACATAAATATATTTAAATGTTCTAACATAAAAAAATCTAAATGTTAAAACATTTTCAAGGATTTAAGTGGCTGATTACTAAAATAAAATATTCTAGACAGACGATAAGAAAAATGCTACACCATGTTATTATGATCAATATTAGCTAATTTGTTTAATTTAATTTGTTTATATAATTTTATTTATTTATTTTATTTTCATTCAGTCATTCTTTTTTTAGGGGATGTAGTCCTTGATTTATTAGTGGTCGCCACAGCAGAAAGAAGCACATTAATTCTATTTATTTTATTTGAAATTTAATATAACAAATTATTGCATGTTTTTTGTGTGTGTGTTTATTTATTCATTCATTCATTTTCTTGTCTGCTTAGTCCCTTTAATAATCCGGGGTCGCCACAGCAGAATGAACCGCCAACTAGCAAGTTTTTACGCAACGGATGCCCTTCCAGCCGCAACCCATCTTTGGGAAACATCCACACACACACTCATACACTACGGACAATTTTGCTTACCCAATTTACCTGTACCGCATGTGTTTGGACTGTGGGGGAAGCCAGAGCACCTGGAGGAAACCCAAGCGAATGCAGGGAGAACATGCAAACTCAACACAGAAACGCCAACTGAGCTGAGGCTCGAACCAGCAACCCAGCAACCTTCTTGCTGTGAAGCGACAGCACTACCTACTGCGCATCAACTTCGCCCTGTTTGTTTTTACGATATTGTTAAATTTATACTTTAAAAAATATTCTGGCCAAACTCAAACAAATAAAAAAGGTCTACTTCTGTCAGTGTTATTATGATCAAAATCATTCTTTCATTTTCGGATTAGTTTCTTTATTAATTTGGGGTCGCCACAGCGGAATGAACCGCCAACTTATCCAGCTTATGTTTTACGCAGCAGATGCCCTTCCAGCTGCAACACTTCACTGGGAAACATCCATACACACTCATTCAAACACACACGCATAAACTACGGCCAATTTAGCTGACCCAATTCACATGTACCTCATGTCTTTGGACTGTGGGGGAAACCGGATGACCCGGAGGAAACCCACGCCAACAAGGGGGAAGGGGGTCATGCAAACTCCACACAGAAATGCCAACTAAGCCAGCCGAGGCTTGATCCAGCGACCTTGCTGTGAGGCAACATCACTACCCATTGTGCCACCTTTTAATTTATGAATTTAATTAAAACATTTTTTATTATTTAGAAAATGTTATAAAACTATTTTATTTAATATTTGATTTAAAATTATAATATAATTTTAACATTATTAGCATAGTTTGGTATTGCATGTTTTCTTTTTGTTTGTATTTACAATGCGGTTAAATTTGTACTTTTAAAATTATATATATTCCAGCCAAACTAAAAGAAGTAATTTTAAAAAATGCTGTCAATGTTGTTAAAATCAAAATCAATCTATTTTATTTTTTAACCTATTTAGCAAAGTTTAGCCTTTTAAATTGCATTTTAGGCAGAATACTACTACTACTACTACTACTACTACTACTACTACTACTACTACTACTACTACTACTTAATAGTAGTAATAATAATAATAGTAACATATTATGTACTGTCATCATTGTAAAACAAAAGACAGAAGAAACAAGTTATTAAAATTGTTAAAAAAAATATCTTTGTTAAACAGCACTTGTGAAACATTTGTAAAACATTTAATTTTACTGCAGAGCTAATCATTTTGACCCACTGAGCATGCAAAACATATGCAAGGCAAGTTTATTTGCTGTGAATAGCACATTTCATACACAACAGTAATTCAAAGTGCTCAATTTAAACTAGAGTAAAAGACCAAAAAATAAAAAATAAAGAATTAAAAACTGATTAAAATGTGTTATAGATGAAAATATAGATGAAATCCTAGAACCCGCTCTTAGTTTTTACCTACACTAACCGGCTGCTTTCATTCCAGTGATTTGTTTATCGGTGTACTACATTATTAGCTTGAACGGAGGTCTCTAATGATAACGAATGAGTCTGGGAATACACATCGAGCCACAGAAAAGTTGCACTGATGAATGAGTCTTGGCTCTTATGGACTGAGATGTGATGGAGTCTGTTGGCTGGGGTTCAAAGAGCTGAAGAGTTCAAGAAGGTTTTAGCATTTAGGATTTGATACATGCAAGAAAGCCACAGAAAGACCCCAGCAATAATGGAGTCCAGTGTTAGGGTTCGATTATCTCCAGGACTAATTCATCACAGCTGTCGCTATGCATAAACATTGCATTAATTCTGCTACATGAATTATTTATTGGCAGTGTTTGCAAAGGTATAGCCCTTTATTGATTTACGTTTTAGAGATTTAAACAAATGTCAGCATGTAAGCTGTATATGAACACTTGAAAGATCACATGATCTCCTCTCGCATATAATATATATATATATTTATAATTTTAAATTATATAATATTATATATATTTTTTGTAATTTGATGTAAAATATCAAAGCTATAGACTATATGTGAATGTGTATACATGTATTCATGTGTATATATGTATATGTATATATCAACGATTGTGTGTGTATACGTATGCATGTATGTGTGTGTTGGCATATATGCGAGAGGATATCATGTGATCCGGAAGTGTATAAAAAGGAGCACCTGATTGTGATGAACATTGTCTGATGAAGAGCCGGGTGGCTCGAAACGTTACACGCTCTGTGTCAGCCTTTTTAATTTAATAAATTTGTATTTTTGGAGCCTTGGTGTTGCCGCCTTTGATTAACATTTATTTGCCTTTTTTGGCTGAGCACCCAATTAAGAGAGATGTGCCTGCTTTTGTACAGTTTTTTCATTTTTTTCAAGATCAACAGCAGTAATAACTTTTTGTTATCGACCATTAGATGTGTGTTATCTTTAAATCTGAAGATGTGGAGTGGTCTGTCTGCAGAAGTTTGGAGTGTGTATGTGTGTTTGTGTGTGCTGAGACGGATTGCCGAAGGAGTGTTGATATAGTTGCGGAGGTTGAGTCTGTGCTGTAGGTTTTTAATCAGTGCAGGTTTGCTCTTATCTTCTGCTTAAAGGTCATCACTGACAGCTCAAGGTCTCATTTATCTCCATTTAAACACACACATATACACACACACACTTGTACAGCTATCTATATGAGGACTTCCCATAGATGTAATGTTTTTTTTATACTACACAGACTGTATATTCTCTCCCCCTATTTCAACTCTGCTTCTATAGCCTGGTTTATAGCTATATAAGCTTTATAGCTCTTTCACGGGACTTGGGACATTGGGCTCGCAGCTCTCCACGCTGCCCATGCTACCAAATCAACCAATCACAAAGCTAGCAACGTGTTGCAACGTGTAGTTATGTATTTTTAATAAATATATAATATATACATTAGTTTTAACTCAACTCTCACAGAAAACGATCCACATTTTTACATCTTTATAATAAAGCTGTGTGAGTTTCGAGCCATTTTCTTTATGAGGGCCAAAAAAATACACATATTCAAAATGTACCTACCTTGCTGTACTTGTCTCCAGTAAGAAAGCGAATACCGCTCGCACTTTTAGACGGGCTCGTAAAGCAACAACAGGACACGGCAGATTTTGTTCTTCTGGGCTTAGTGTCTGTTCATTAAGACAACGACAAAGTTTGTTTGAGCTCGGGTCATCCATGGCTCGTTATTATATGCATATAGTATATCCGTGTAATCTCTCGGCTGTGTATTAGAACATGGCGGATCCTTTGTTTACATTCTGTCTAGCTCCCCGAGCTCGTGACGTATCTCTGTAACCAATCAGCGGTCGGCTGCGCGTGTAGCTCCACCTTTTGGTACCCTTCCTCGTTTTTGGTACCCTTTCGAAAGGGTGCCGAAAAAGTGGTACGGTATGGTTTGGTTTGGTATGCATATTGACAGTGGAAACGGCCATAAAAGCATACCGAACCGTACCATTTCGACATGCCATTAGTCCAACGAGTAGAATTAGAACACACTCTCGGATATTAAAATGCACTCGGCCGTTAATGACTGAAAATGAGTCTGGCAAAAAAAATTGACTCTGAATGTCATGTGTTTAAGGAAGAATGGACAACAAAGTACTTCACCAATATCAGACAAAGCTGTATGTCAAATGTGCCAAGAAAGTATTGCTATTTTTAAAGACTACAACCTAAGGGGTCGATCACACGGAATGTGCAGTTACGTTCCAAACAGGAAAGGTACACCGCTCTGCCTTTTTGTTGACAAGAAAAAAAAGAAGCGCGGTACATATTTTTAAAAATAATATATATATATATATATATATATATATATATATATATATATATATATATATATATATTTATTTTTTTTTTTATGTCATTAGGCAACGACTGAATCAGCTGGGTATTTTGCGAGTGTTGCTGTTGATATTAATATAACTTTATTTTCACATTAACACACTCATGACTCTTGATTAATGACTCGGAATAACAAAGACTACGATTCTTTTTCTGTATATCTTATAGTTTTATAATGATTGATATGAGCATATTAATACAAGCTTAAATAAGATTGTTGTGAATTTGACTCAAACCATATAATAATTGCTGGTTAAATGTGTTAATTTTTGTCAGAATATATTTTCCATGCATGCATCCACTTTAAAAAGATATATAATCAAAGATTTGTGGTTTTATCAAGTTTAATGATGATTGATCTGTATATTCTAAAAGCAGTGCAAATTACATTGTTGTAAAGTTGACTATAGTAAACTTTATTTTATTTTTCTTAATGTGCTAATATGAGATTTTTTTTTCTATTAGAAAATATCTTTTCTATTCTCTATTGTAAAAATAATTACATTATTATTATCATTATTATAAAAATCTAACATTGCATTTTATTTCGCTTTATTTCAGTTAATCAACTTGTTTTTTATATATATATTTATATCTGTGCTTTTCATTAGCTCCTATGCCACTGATATAAACTGGAACATTTTTTATTAAAAAAAAAAAAAAAAAAAAAAAAAAATATATATATATATATATATATATATATATATATATATATATATATATATATATATATATATATATATACACTACATTGCATGATGTTTATAGAATAGGTAAGTAATGTGTATTTATTGGCGGGGGGTGGGGGTTGCAGCATCCACTTGCATGATGCGATTGTAGCCCCAGGACAACGACTTCAGTGCGCTTACCACACACCAGCTATAGGGGGAGTGGAGAGACAGTGATGGTGCCAATTCAGTGGATTGAGATGATTGGGAGGCCATAATGGGTTAGGGCCGATTGAAGGAATTTGGGCAGGACAGCAGGGTTGCACTCTTCTTCATCAGAAGTGCCATGAGATTTTTAATGACTACATCGAGTCAGGACCTAGATTTAACACCTCATCTCATCTAAAAGGTGGTACCTACAGGTAATATAGTGTCCCCTTCACTTTGTTAGGGCATTAGGAATCACAGACCACAGGTTGAGCGCCCCCTGCTGGCCTCTCTAACACCTCTTCCAACAGCAACCTAGTTTTCCCATGTAGTCTCCCATCCAGGTACTGGCCAGGCTCAGGCCTGCTGCAGGGTGTAATGACTGTGACTTGTAGACTCGTTCATCTATTTTTGTAATACATGCTTGAGCCAATGAATAGTCTCTCCTGAAGTTGCATTATTATAATTCCCAGTCATCACATGCATATAGATTTCTCAGAGGGAACATTAACTTCCTGCCGGTAATGGTTTGGTATAGGCTATGACTGTTTCTTGAAATGAAAAAGAGTGCGTTGTACAACATGTGTATATACGTGTGAAGTGGAATGTAATAGTAATGATTATGAAATAATGGGAAGCAAATGAGCACTTAAACGCCCCCAGACCTCCTCTCGGATCAGAATACAAAGGCCAGATGCAGGGAGTAAGATGTGCTTGGCTAATTCTCAGTGACAGACTCACTGCTTTCTCTTTCTTTCTCGTTCTGTTTCTGCAGTTCACTCATCAGGCAACATTGACCACATGAGAGGTTTATGCTAGGGTAGCCTCTGTAACCATTAATATATAGGTAAAGTCAAAATTGTCCTCCTGTGAATTTTTTCAGTATTTGCTAAAAGGAATTTTTTAACAATAGTTCCTTTATTTTTTTAAACGAAAACAAAACCAATACCAAATTAAAATGAAACAAAACCCAAAACCAATACCAAATGAAAATGAAACAAAACCCAAAATCAATTCCATAAAAAATCAAACCCAAAACCAATACCAAACAAAAGCGAAACCCAAAACCAATACCAAACAAAAACAAAACCCAAAACCAATACCAAACAAAAACTAAATAAATCCCAAAAACAAACCCCAAAATTAATACCTAACAAAAATGAAACTAAACCCAAAATCAATTTAATAGAAAATGAAACTCAAAACCAGTACCAAACAAAACTAAACCCAAAATCAATACCAAACGAAAACGAAACCCAATACCAAACAAAGACGAAACCAATACAAAATGAAAACAAACCCAAAACCAATACCAAACAAAAAAAAAAACCCAAACCCAAAACCAATACCAAACGAAACCCAATACCAAATGAAAACTAAACCAATACCAAATGAAAACAAACCCACAACCAATACCAAACGAAACTAAACCCAAAATTAATACCAAACGAAAACGAAAACCAATATTAAACGAAACCCAATACCAAATGAAAACGAAACCAATACCAAACGAAACCCAATACCAAATGAAAACTAAACCAATACCAAATGAAAACTAAACCAATACCAAATGAAAACAAACCCAAAACCAATACCAAACAAAAACAAACCCAAACCCAAAACCAATACCAAACGAAAACCAATACCAAACGAAACCCAATACCAAATGAAAACTAAACCAATACCAAATGAAAACAAACCCAAAACCAATACCAAACTAAACTAAACACAAAATTAATACCAAACGAAAACGAAAACCAATATCAAACGAAACCCAATACCAAATGAAAACGAAACCAATACCAAACGAAACTAAACCCAAAATCAATGCCAAATGAAAATGAAACTCAAAACCAATATCCAAATAAAAATGAAAGAAAAGGAAATAATAAATGAACTAAAAATAAATTAAGTTAAAAATAAACCTGCAAAAATAAATAAATAAATAAATAAAATGAATCTAATTAATATAATAATAATAATAATAATAATAATATTAAATTTTATTTAGAATGCGCTTTTCATAAACTCAAATTGCCTTAAATAAAATTCCAATGGATGGATCGAAAAAAAAAATCATCCATCAAAAAAGGGAACACTAAAGTCTGAAATAAATATCGACTGCATCGCCCGCCATCATTTCCTCCCTCATTCCCACAATCATTGGGCTTGTAAACATTACAACCAGTCATAATTCAGCACAAGGTTTCTAACAGATGCATTAAAGAGCCACACTTGTTTCTACACTGTGTTACTCGTCAGCAGCAGATTCCATAATGAATCTGAACGCCTTTCAGATAAACAGCAAACAATAGACATGGGACGCTAAAATCATCCCATCTCCATTCTGGCAGGGAAAGCAATAGTCACATATTCTCCAAATGCAGAGAGAGATGCATTTTAGTGCTGTGGTGTCTTTATTCAAATTCATTACACGCTGGTGAAGATTGAAGCCAGCAAGTGGGGAAAGTGGTCAATCTGCTTTTCCATGAACGGCATCGGGGAGCGTTGATGACTCTTATATGCATTTATATTTCACGTCACAAATATAGCATGCAAATATGCTTTGAAATATATATATATATATATATATATATATATATATATATATATATATATATATATATATATATATATATATATATATATATATATATATATATTGATACTATACCATACTGTACACTGAAAAGTTTAATTAGATTTACTAAAGTTTAAGGTGAGTGTTTGCAAATAATTTATATGGGCTGAATTCAAACAAACAAATTTAAGTTCAAGATTACTAAATATAATTTATTTGTTTATTATAGGGAAAGTTTTTCCTCTCCACACCAGCCATTTCGAGAGGGGTCTGGCTGCAGACTCTGCAGTGCAATCTGAGCTGCATCCAATGCTTTTTAATGCGCTCACCTAAGCCTAACCCTAGCCGTTACAGTGATGTCTCTCACTCCATTGAGTGCATTGTGTCTGACATTGCATCGCTGAGTGATGCAATCTCAGCTTGCATCATAAAGGCTGCATCCAGATACTTTTGGCCATCTCAGTCTTCAGTGAAAGAGTTTTTGGCAATACTTTTATAATAACTACACAATAGGATTCATTTATTAAGCATTAACTGTACATTAACAGACGTTAGTAAACAGTTTATAAATACAGCTACAAATGCCCTATTCTTGACTTATAAGCACAACTATTATTATTATTATTATTATTTAATTGTATTTATTTTTAATTGTATTTTAGCACTCCTGTTATTCTTATACGAAGCCTTTAATTGTCATTTATAAGGGATTTATAAAGCAGAAATAGTCCTCACTTTAGATTAAAACTGGATGATGTTGAGTTAATAGGCAAGGCAAGGCAAGTTTATTTATATAGCACATTTCATACACAATGGCAATTCAAAGTGCTTTACATAAACAAGAATAAAAGAAACAAGTAAAATAAAAATAAAAACAAATTATAAAAATGCATAAAAATAAAACAAAACATAAAAACAGGTCAAATGTGATATAAAAGAATGAAGAAGAAGAGAAAAACATGATAGTGGAATCTGTCGGACGCAGCACAGTGCTCATTCAGTAAAGGCACAGCTAAACAGATGTGTTTTCAGTCTTGATTTGAATGTGCCTAATGTTGGAGCACATCTGATCATTTCTGGAAGCTGATTCCAGCAGCGGGGGGCATAGTGGCTGAAGGCAGATTCAACCTGCTTTGACTGAACTCTTGGAACTTCTAGTTTATATGATCCTAATGATCTGAGGGATCTGTCAGGTTTGTATTCAGTGAGCATATCTGTGATGTATTTAGGTCCTAGGCCATTTAGTGATTTATAGACCAGTTATAATACTTTAAAATCTATTCTGAATGTAACTGGGAGCCAGTGTAGAGACCTGAGGACAGGTGTGATGTGCTCTGATTTTCTGGTTCTGGTTAGAATTCTGGCTGGAGCATTCTGGATGAGCTGCAACTGTCTGACTGTCTTTTTACTCTTTAATAAAGAATTTATTAACATGGTAACCATTACTATATGTCTAAATAATAAAATATATAAATGTTGATTTCAATAGTTTATTAATCGTTTAATAACTTATTCTGAACAATTCTAAGAAGCCACCAACTACTCTTAAATACAAATGATTTGTAAACAATGCAATACTGAATACTGAATAATTGCATTAATGAAAATGCAATTGTTAAGCACATTATAGATGTGCTTATAAATCAGAAATAGAGTATTTGTAGCTGTATTTATAAACTTCTTACTAAAGTCTATTAATGTGGAGTTACTGCTTAAAGGGCCATGACACCCCCCACTTTCTGTTCTAGTCTACCTCAGAATTAAAAAAAAAAAATGCATCATAGTGGGCGTGGAGCTCTACGAGCTGAGGCAGGAGAGGGCGTGGCCAGCAGAGCAGGGGAGAAGGAGTGGAGCGAGCAACTGTTGTCGGTCGGCTCACAAAATGAGACCCAAACTGTGAGGAGACCCATGATTTTATAGCTTACAAAGTTAAAATACAAAGAAATAAACAGCAATTTAATGCCCTGCTACATTTTTCATTTGTAATTTCATATACACACTAACACAATTTATATCATTATAAAGATAATGGTGTTCATATAAACACTATAAATGAGGACTTCTCCCTCATTTCCCGGGTCTGAATGCAGACTCAGTGCAGCAGGTCTCTTGCCCTGCTCAACCATTAACCCTGCTGGTAACCTGGAGGATTCAGGCGAACACAGCAGGACGGTGTTGTGTCTAAATGCGAACGAACTCCGCTGATAAAGGACAAAAGTCTGCTATTCTCTGCCATACTCGTACTGCTCTCCCGACAAAAATGCTTGCTGCACACAAACAGCTTTGCTGTTTCAGCCCTGACAGGGTCGCTGGGGAAAACATGCAACAAACCCCATGGATCATGGAAACAAACACATACGACCCTTCATGAACAGCTAAATACTGTGAGCCGTGGGTCCGTGGACGCGTTCTCACCCAGTCATCATCATAGGGTCTCACAGCTTGGCTCTGGCAGGTCTGTCTTGCTTTCAGAAAGCACACGCAGTCATGAATAATTAAGAAGCCGGCTCTTTGCCGTGTCATCTTTGAAAATCTTTGCACTTGCAATTTTGCGCTACGTCACAGATTTTGATCCGCCCTCAAATCATTTTAAACCCGGAAGATGAAATTAGCTGACAAAAGCTCAAAATTATCCAGTTTTCCCACAGTTAAAGCTGACTGCTGCTAACATTGTCTCAACTGATGCTTGAACACATGAACACATACAAATCAGTTAAAAAAGTGTTTCATGAACCTTTAACAGAAAACTAATTAGCTATTTGGTAATGCTTAACAGATGATTCACAGTGTGTAGTTATAGTGGACATTTTGGCCCATTTCCACTGAGTGGTACAGTTCGGTTTAGTGTGCTTTTATGGCTGTTTTCACTGTCAAAAGGAACCTAAAAGCAAACTGTACCATGCCACTTTTTGGGTACTCTTTCCAAAGGGTGCCTAGCACAACAAAAGAGTACCAAAAGGCATAGCTAGATTGAACGCTATGTTTACAGAAATACGTCACTCGCTTGTGCAACAAGCCAGGAGAATGAAAACAAAGGAAGCGCCATTTTTTAAAAACACAGCTGAGACATTACATCGTAATAACATATACATATAATAACAAGCCATGGTCGATCCGAGCTCAAACAGACCTTGTCGTCGACTTGATGAACAGCCACAAGGCCACCCTGTGCTTCGTATTTTTTTTTTTACAAGGCTGTCTAAAGCGTGAGTGGATTTGCTTGCGTGTTTGAGCCGCGCTTCTTTATTTGAAATAACAAATTTCTTGAGCTGATGATAATAATGTGCACGTGATTAATAAAGTGCTTCTGACATCTGATCCTTTCAGAAATGGACAAACGTAAGACTGACGCAGGAAAAAACAAAGGGGCAAATGTGCAAAGGCCTCAGCTTATTCCAGAAAACATAGATATTCGGATATTTCTTTTTAATGATGTATCCCAGCGCAGCCACAGTTTTTGTTTGTTTCTATTGATGAGTCGACTTAATTTTTTCTTTTTTTGGAATTTGTTTTTAAAATAGATGAAAAAAATGAAAGGGTTTTTCACCTTAAATTAGTTTCAAATCATTTAGTTAAAAAATCGTGACTGAATCGTGAGATTAGCATTGTGAATTGTATCAAAATGTGAGTCAGGTGAATCGTTACATCCTTATTGGTGGTTCATTCCGCTGTGGCGACCCCTGATAAATAAGGGACTAAGCCGAAGGAAAGAAACCTGAATGAATGAATAAATTACATTTAAAATTACATAGTCAAATTTAATCAATGACAAAATAAGAAAAAAAAACAACAACAACAACAGCAACAAAAAAATACTTAAAATTATTATCAATTCTTACAGTCTAGAAGAGGTAATGTGTCAAGAAGGTGAGCAATTCCACTTGCACACTTCAGTGGGACTTGAAAGCTTGGGCCATACTCAAGTGCAGAATATGTGCAAACCCTGTGACAACAATCCATGTGCAGAGAGACGAGCGTCTTCATCTTTTTTTCCCTCTTCATCCATTTCTCCCCTTCCCCCTTCCACAAAGAGCATTACATAATGTGTGCATGGAATACTAAACGCGAGAGGATGCCTTGGATTTCTCATGCGTAGGAGGGAGCACTAAAATAGCTGGGATTATGCACTAGTGGCAGCACTACTGAAACGCGTTTGACTTCCTCCAGTAAACGGAGAGTCTTTGCGTGCATGAAACAGTCAGACTCCGACGGCGACGCTCTTGACCTCGTTTTTCCACTCATTGCGTGAGGAAATCCTGGGCTGTAGGCTGACTGTTACCACAAAGACATTAAACTCATTTAATTGATGCGAAACGGGATCCAGCCTAGAGCACTGAGTGGAGATGTGAAGAAATATTAGTTTAAAAATTAAATAAATAAAGAACATGCCCTCTCTTGTGTCCATCTAAGGCTGACCCTCTTTCTTTCATCAAACACAAAAGCAGTATGTCTGATTTATAAAATGAAAGCGGATGTGGAAACTTTGTATGACATGATATTGAGTCCTTTATTCATTGAAAAGCTTACCTTGAAAAATCTTGCAGGAGAGATGAAGACTTTATTGACTCTGTGAAAAAAGGTCAGCTTGGAAAATGTGCTATATACATGAAGTTTTATTTTATTTTGTTCATCTAAGTAAAGCGATATCTGAAAAATAAAAAAAACTGAAGGGTCATAATATTCATTCATTCATTAATTTTCCTTCGTCTTAGTCCCTTTATTCGCCAATGGTCGCCACAGCAAAATAAACCACTAATTTATCCAGCATAACATGCAAACTCCACACAGAAATGCCAACTAACCACACAGTGCTAATCACTTATAAACACCCACCGGCCACAGCATTGGGTAGATCTTACCTCTACCAGGTTGGACCCCCTATTGCCTTCAGAACTGCTTTAATCCTTCGTGTCGTAGATTCAAGGAGGTGCTGGATATATTCCTCAGAGATTTTGCTCTATATTGACATGATAACATCACACAGTTGTTGCAGATTTGTTGGCTGCACATTCATGATGTGAATCTCCCGTTCCACCACATTCCAAAGGTGCTCTATTGGATTGAGTTCTGGTGACTGTGGAGGCCATTTGAGTACAGTGAACTCATTGTTCACGACTTTCTTTTTTTCAAGAAACCAGTCTGAGATGATTCACGCTTTATGGCTTGTTATCCTGCTGGACGTAGCCATCAGAAGATGACTACACTTTGGTCATAAAGGGATGGATATGCCTGTAAACAATACTCACTGATGCCAAGAACAAAATCCCCCACACCATTACACCACCACTACCAGCCTGAACCGTTAATAGAAGAAATGCAACCTGGGCTCATTGTAGAAACGTAGCCCCGCGGACGTTTCTGCGGACCGTGTTTTACATCCCGGGAGGTACGTATTCAAACGGTTTTTGTTTTCGCGGATCTGCGAGAGGCCGATGTGCGCGCTTTTTCGCCTCTCGGGAGCACGCGCCGTACGCGCGAAAAGCCGCCGGATCGGCCGACTCGGCCACCCTCCTCTTCCTCATCCTCCTCCTCCTTCCCTAAACCCGAGCGACGGTTCGCAAAAGCAGTCCAGAAAAAAAAAAGAAAAGCAAAAACCCTCGTCTTCGATTTCGACCGCGTTTTCGGATCCCGCCGCGTTCTCGCCCTTATTTTTCGGATTCTGTTTTTCGTCTTACCTTATTTCCGGAATAGCTGTTCCCCGGACTCGATCCCGGTCGTCGTCCCCGCGGCCGGCTCCTCCTCCGGGGCCTCCGCTCCACCGACTCAACGCGGTGAGCTAAGCAGACAAACTGGTTGCATCGGGAAAGCCCTCCACTCGGAGGCGAGCCGTCGAGCGGCGAGCGCAAAGAGGAGGGGCAGAGCGGCGCCACACCGCCCCGCAGCGTTCGCTCGAAAAAAACTAAACGCGGCCTTACGTACCTCCGGCCACGTAAATCGCGGTCTCCAGAAACGTCCGCTGGGCTACGTTTCCAGAATGATCTTGGGTTGAAGAAATGGAGACTAATCAGACCAGGCAACAATTTTTCAATCTTCTATTGTCCAGTTTTGGTGAGCCTGTGCGAACTGTAGCCTTAGTTTCCTGTTTTTAGCTGACAGGAGCGGCACCCGGTGTGGTCTTCTGCTGCTGTAGCCCATCCGCTTCAAGGTTGCACATGTTATTTTGAGTTAATGTTGCCTTTCTATCAGCTGGAACCAGTCTGGCCATTCTCCTCTGACCTTTGGCATCAACAAGGCATTTGTGCACACAGAACTGCCGCTCAATGGATATTTCCTATTTTTGGACAATTCTTTGTAAACCCTAGAGATGGTTGTGTGTAACAATCCCAGTAGATCAGCAGTTTCTGAAATACTCAGTCTGACACCAACACCCATGCCACATTCAAAGTCACTTAAATCCTCTTTCTTCCCCATTCTGATGCTCAGTTTGAACCTCAGCAGATCGTCTTGATCCTGTCTACATGTCTAAATTGAGTTGCTGCCATGTGATTGGCTGATTAGACATTTGCGTTAACAAGCAGTTAGACAGGTGCCAGGTTTTACCAAATTCCTAATTTTGTTTTTCAAATAATGGATAATAATAAATTTGTATTTAAAGTATTTTTTTCATATTAATTCATTTTTTTATAATATTAATAAAACTAATAACCTAGTCTAAATGCTAATTTGTAAATAAATTCTTCATAGTAAAATAGTATGCACTTTGACAAAACTGTTGGAAATAATTTTGGTACATCAAAAAGTGGTTATGATCACCATCTGACAAGCTGATCCAGCAAAAAATAGTGCATAAAATGTCACTAAAGTATTTAAACTTCATAATTGAATAGAAAATAAGGCAAATAACTGCAAAAATGTCCTCTTTTTCAGAAATAAAAAGAAGCATCTCTTTCAGAAGGCTGGCTATGGCATCAAATTATGGCCAGAACATGATGCATGATACACTGAGCCTAAAAAAAGGAGTGGTTTTCTCGATAGTGTGTGTGGAGTATCCATTAAGGGCACTGCACTTTGGCATTTTGAAGACATAGGGACAGACTCGCACACTTACCTCTTCATGTCATGTGATGCACTCTTAAGTGGCCAAGACCACAAGTGTGGGTATTCGGACAAAACATGAGTCAGTGACAGCGATTGCCCTCAAGATAAAAGTGCGGTTCTCCACTGCTCCCAGAGGAGTGTCAACACTCAGAAGTGTCAGAATATGTATGATTTACACCTCCTGTAGATACGAGCGCGTGTGGGAAGACAGACTGATGGTTATCGAAATTTAGATGCATCTTTTTTTTGTAGGAGGAAAGGTGCAATTGTACAAGTCAGAATCTTGTCTTGGCGTGCGCTGTGTTCATGCATGAGCAAGCAGTCATTAGTTACAACTAATCAGAGCCTGTCAAACTAAGTGTGTGCATGTTTGTGCATCAGAAAATTATTTTTTTATTAGTGTCATGTTTATTTCCAAAAAATGTCTTTAAATTACTGCCACCAAACAATTTATCACAATGAATTTTATCCAAAAAATGTATTTCTGTGTGTTTGGTATATTTTTGCATGACTATATTATATAGAATATTTCTTTTTATTAATTTATTTATATAGCCCCTCTGAGTTATTAGCCCCCTGTTAATTTTTCCCCGTTTTCTGCTCAACAGAGAGCGGACGTTTTCAACACATTTCTAAACATGATAGTTTAAATAACTCATCTCTAATAATTGATTTATTTTATCTTTGCCATGATGATAAAATATATTCACTAGATAAATAAAATAAAATAATGATAAATATTTCACTAGATGTTTTTCAAGACACTTCTGTACAGCTTAAAGTTACATTTTAAAGGCTTAACTAGGTTCATTAGGTTAACTAAGCAGGTTCTTGTCGGCTTAGTCCCTTTATTAATTTGGGGTCACCACAGCGGAATAAACCGCCAACTTATCCAGCAAGTATTTACTCAGCGAATGCCCTTCCAGTCGCAACCCATCTCTGGGAAACATCCACACACACACTCATACACTATACGAACAATTTAGCCTACCCAATTCACCTGTACCGCATGTCTTTGGACTGTGGGGGAAACCCACGCGAATGCAGGGAGAACATGCAAACTCCACACTGAAACGCCAACTAAGCCGAGGTTCGAACCAGCGACCCAGCGACCTTCTTGCTGTGAGGCGACAGCACTACCTACTGTGCCACTGCCTCGCCCTGCTTGTATTCTTGCCAACATAAAACAAATAAGACTTTCTCCAGAAGAAGAAGAAAAAAAAAAAAGATTATCAGATTATCAGACATACTGTGAAACTTTCCTTACTCTGTTAAACATAATTTGGGAAATATTTATATACATACTTTCATGACTTATACATATATATATAAGTCATAAAAGTATATATATATATATGTGTGTGTGTGTGTGTATATATATATATATATATATATATATATATATATATACAGTATATATATATATATATATATATATATATATATATATATATATATATATATATATATATATATATATATATATATATATATATATATATATATATATACACTCTCATAAATAAAAAGACTAAGCCGAAGGAAAATTAATGAATAATTGAGTTTTATGTGTTAATCAAATTATATACAAATACAAGTGTAAATATATAAATATTTTGGATATTTTTGTTTGTACAGAATGTGTGTATTTATACATGTATACACGAATAGTACACATGTATAAATGTTACGATCACCAGCGATCTAGTGGTTGCAGATCACTGAAGAACTACACACACACACACACACACACACACACCACGTTTACATACTACAACTCCCAGCAAGCACCTTGCACACACCAGTTCCTTGTCCCTACTGATTACACACACAGCTGGTTACTCATCATGGACCCATATACTCTACTATTTATACACCACACTTGCACACACAGTACTGACTCTTGTTTTTGTAACATCATGTCGAGTTTCTTGATCCATGCTTTGTGTATTGTTTAAGCTGTTAGCTGTTAGACCAGACTACTGTTTTGAATTGCCCTTTATGTTACCGTTTGCTCCTGCTTGTGGACATTGCCTGCTTGACTAGTCTTGTTTATTAAGATGCTGCATTTGGATCCTCAACTCCCTTGCCAGAACCGTATTTGTTACAATATATTATGTAAATGCAAACTTTTATCTTGTATGCAATTTAATCACAACTCAAATTTCGACTGCACTATTTTATAAAGACAGAAATGAGTCAATAGTTGACAAAGTAAGAGTATAGAGGCGGATTTATTTATTTTCTTGTCGGCTTAGTCCCTTTATTAATCCGGGGTCGCCACAGCGGAATGAACCACCAACTTATCCAGCAAGTTTTTACGCAGCGCATGCCCTTCCAGCTGCAATCCATCTCTGGGAAACATCCACACACACATTCATACACTACAGACAATTTAGCCTACCTAATTCACCTGTACCGCATTTGTTTGGACTGTGGGTGAAACCGGAACACCCGGAGGAAACCCACGCGAAGGCAGGGAGAACATGCAAACTCAACACAGAAACGCCAACTGAGCCGTGGTTCGAACCAGCGACTCAGCGACCTTTTTGCTGTGAGGCAACAGCACTACCTACTTCGCCACTGCTTCGCCTCCGATTCTGAACAGACTTTCGTTAAACTTAACAAAAATGAAAGGAAATTTACTTGCTGTAATATGTTTGTTTTATATTATATCATGTAATAATTCTTAAAATCTCAGTGTGAGTGGATGTTTAAATGAGGTCACATTTAATCACTGGATGCATCAGGATTCTTGAATGCATCTCTTGAATGAACTTAGATCAAGATTCCTCTGGTGTGTCTTGCGCTGGTTTTCATTTGTCTAAGTACCTATTCGGAACATTTCTGTACCCACTCAATTATGTTTTGAATTAATTTTTAAGCTCGCCTGTCGCCATCTATTGGCTTGACAATGTAATTGCACATATTGACATTTAAAACTAAGCACCGTTCAAAACTTGATTTTTGTTGCAACCTCAGATACTCATGTTTATATCTGATTTCTAAACTCCGATCACTAGAATGTTTTTGTTTATTTGTTTTGTTTTTGGGTCAGATTATTTTATTTGAATGTGCACAAAGTGATTGTCAAAGTTGTAATATATCTATCGACCACTTCAATGTGGTCATGTCATTAGCCCATGAGCATTTCCTGCTTCTTATCAAACTGTTTCATAACTGTAACAAGGCAGTTCAATGTTAAAACAGCTGTCATAGCATATCAATATGTGACTCTTTGGATTCTCAGAAGCTTTAGTAATTAAAAACGTAAAACAGGAAATACATTGGGACCATCGTTTTTGTTTACATCCCTCAAAAGGGTCTATAAAGTTTGGTAGTTTGTTAATAAAATTGTGGGGTGTTTAAATCCAGATCACAAGATATTAAATATGAATCTTGCAGTTCTAGATCAGATTGATGAACTTGACTTAGTTCCATGTGTAAATGAGAGTATAAATTATTTAAAATAGTTTGCTGTTGTCATTGAGCGAGATTATATAGACTTATACCTAAACAAATGTGGAAAGCAGCTCAGATCGTTTGAGTTCATACTGACATTTTTGACTTTGATTGCAGGCAGTTTTGGCAAATCTGAGCGCAGTTTGAACTCTGAAACTCTACAGGAGACATGTGAGAGATTACAGTCCTTGTTCGGAAAAGAAGCAAGAGACTATTTGCATCTTGCTTCTGTCTAAAATAACCAATTGAGATATTAGCATCTCATTTGAGGTTTTTCTTTCCGTGCATGGGAATAAAAGAGGTTTTGAGAAGGATCTGTTAAAATTAGCTTTCATTTTTCCTTACCTTTTATTCCCCTGTACAGCATCACAAAGGACTTCTTTATCATAGGAGGGACTTTTCAGCACAGCAGTGGTTTTAATTGAAATCGATTTTGTCTGCGACACAGCAAAAGCAGCGAGAATAAATAGCTCAGAGGCTGAGAGATGTGCGAAGCCCCAGATTCCTAATAGTGACCTGCGTCTGCAGTCAAATTAAAAGCAGGCTGTGATATCCTATGAGACGACACTTCAAACACATTAGAAAGATTCCCTTTTCCACATCCAAACTTGGTTGCATTAAATTCATGCACCATAAAAAATATCTGAATAATATCATCAGATTTTGCTTTTCAATTGGAACTCAAGCCAAGCGTTAACCCTTTAACTGCCTGCTCGACCAAATGGTTGAGCATATTTTGACTGACTTTTCTTTATTGAGAGGAGTATTTAACTTAAAGGTGCGGTAGATGATCTTCCACAATGCTAACAGCTTAGCATAAATCTGAATCACAGTAGTGATGGGTCGTTCATGAACGATTCGTTCATTTTGAATGAATCTTCAATATGACTCGGGAACTACGAGTCCTCTCAGGGAGTGATTCGTTCATCCGCGCGTGCGCACATTTGTACAGGTAGTATCATTAATTTCAAATCTTTATCACATTGGCAGAAGCCAATCATAAACATTTAGAGCCGGAAAAAGAATTGATCCGTTCATCTCTCGAGTCCTCTATTGGGTCTGAGTCACTCGTTCATTGCGGGCCAATCATACGTGTTTAGAGCCAGAAAAAGAATTGAACCGTTCATCTCTCGAGTCCTCTATCGGGTCTGAGTCACTCGTTCATCGCGGGCCAATCATATGCGTTTAGACCCGGAAAAAGAATTGATCCGTTCATCTCTCGAGTCCTCTATCGGGTCTGAGTCACTCGTTCCTCACGGGCCAATCATACTCGTTTAAAGCCGGAAAAAAAATGTATCCCTTCATCTCTCGAGTCCTTGGGTTTGAGTCATTTTGTCACGTGATGAACGAACTATCGGCTAAGACTGTGCATTGATTAAGATTATATGTGACTGTCAGTGTAACGTAAATGAAGCCCTGACATTTGAAGACATGAAGAGGTGAGCTGAGCAAATAGACAACAATACCTTCATAGACAGAAGAGCAGGTAAACATTGAATTATTATTTTCTCCTTCTTATAATATTCTATTTATGACTTATTTGTCGTGCAATCAACCTTTTGGGCTAGTTGTAGATGTGTTTGGAAGCAATTCGTAACATTTTAATAATATTTTGGCAAATTGAACCAAATGAACGAAATGACTGGAAAAAAGATTTGATCATCTTGATAAACGAGACTCAAAGATCCGAGGCAGTAAAATCATCTGAACTTCCCATCACTAAATCACAGTCCCTTCCCTGCCGTCCAGAACCACACCTCCTGAAACACAACCACACACACCTTAAAGATGACAGCAAAAGAACCTTCTCTTGTGTGTTAAAAGCGACTAGTGCTTGTCCGGCGGCGTGCAGGAATTACACTTATTACTAAGCCGAACTGACATGCTATTTCAAAGTGAATATTTAGAGTTGCATGGTAAACAATATACGGAGAGACTAGGTGGAATAGCGGTATTTACTCTCTCGTGAATGCATGCCGCACGTCTATGCACAAACAGCGGTCGGCGGAGCTGCGTAAAAACGGTTGTGCAGTTGTTCAAACCTGCATTTGCTGACAGACAGTTTGAGCTGCTTTTTGGAATTATAAGAGATGTCGGTCCGACTCTGTTTAATTGGATGAACATTTTTTTAGTTTTAGGCCTTACCAAAAATATAAAAATAATATATACATATACATTTTTATTATGTATTATAATATTTTTTATTTTGTATCATAAATATTTATAATTTTATTATGAATAAAATTATTATTATAAATTATTATTATTTAAATATATTATTATATAATTTAAATATTATTAATATAAATATAACATTTTTTATGTATTAAAATATTTATAATTTTATCATAAATAAAATTATTATTTAAATAAAAAATATATTATTTTTATTATGTATTATAATAAATTATTATTATGTATTATAACATTTTTATTATTATGTATTTTATGCATATAAATACATTTAGATCATTTACTTTAATCATTACCATTGGAATGTGAAGAGACTTTCAACCAGCACAAACACAAACGTTTCTAAAGACAATCACCTACTGCACCTTTAACTAAACCTGACTGAGCCATCTCTAGCGTTTGGTTTAAGTATGTTATGCCAAAAAAATCCTCTAGTTGTCACAAATTCAATCAACAGCACTCGTCACAACATTGCTTCTACCATTGAAGTCAAAAACAAGGAAATCACTCCTGACATTTGAACTGTTTTTGGTGAACATTTGCAAGGTAAGCATGTTTTTTTGACATATTACCCTCTAAGAGCCCAAACTTAAAGTTATGTTGCTTGGTGAATTGAAAAATATTTAGTGTGTTTGTAATAATTTTTTCTCGACCAAATGGTTGATTTGTCACTTGAAATCTAATGATTTATATCATGCATTTCTGCAGTCTAAATGGACTTTTTGCTGAGAATGATCAACTTTAGATCATTCACACAATAAATATGATACAGCTTGGTATTAATTCATGAATACGCGGAGATCATTTCTTAAGTATATATTTTTTTCAACACTTTTAGAATATTTTTATTTTTTAAATATAAGAAATTCTTAAAACTAACGTGTGTAAATCCCAGTTTTCAAAGATGATTAGCTCTTAAATGGTAAATGCTGGTGTACTAGCATTAGCACAATTGTAAGAGTCTGATGTTTGTTTGTTTTTTTGTTTGTTTTTTGCAGGTTTTTTTTATGGATGTCAAATGTCAATTGTAAAAACCAAGAAAACGTGTAAATTGCTGTGTTAAATGAGAATCTGAAATAATTGATTGCTTATGGCTATGATTTAGTATTCAAATTTATTTTACTTTGATTGTTTTTAAATAAATTGCTCTTACACTTTCTAAGTATATTTATTAATTCTTGTACTTTTACCATAAACCAACATATCTATCATTTTGTAGAGGTTGATATTTAAGAAATTATGGAATGTTGAAAAAAAAAATGCATTGATTGTGTTAACTAGAGACATGAGGAGTTAAAAATGCAATGCATTTTTTTTCTATTGCTTTTTTCTTGGTGTGGCAGTTAAATATGGAACCAGATTAGTCTCAAAAGAAATTCACGCAAAAGACACGATGTACACATGCGTAGCCAAATTCACGTGCATAAAACCAAATTCACGTGCGTAAAATATTTATTTATATTCACAAAAAAAAAATTCACAATTAAATTACCAACTGAATAATACTGAAAAAAAAATAAAGATCCTCACCTGAGTAAATGTCTTTTTTTTTTCAGTTTCATTCAGTTTCTAATGACACTATTACGTCTTTTTCAAGAAAACAGCTGCTTTAGAACTTCAAATGTTCAACAACCTTACAGTTTTAAATGTCTTAACAATAAAAATGAAAAAAAAAAAAAAGATTTTAACTTGAGTGAGGTTTGAACATGGGTCTAAGGGCATGGTAACCTAACGTGCTAACCACTGGACCACAATGGCTCTGTAAAATAGGTGTGGCCGGAATGATACTTATCATTACCCTGCAGGATACATGTTGCTCAAGGGCAATAAATAAAAAGAGCGGACCTGCGGCAAAATAATGGATAAAAAGAGTGAGGATTTGGTCAAATAAATGAATAAATTTTAAAAAAGTGCGACTGCTGCTTTCTCCGTTCGCCATGCTGGAGAGAAACAGTCTGCACAAAAGAAGCGCAGAGTTGGTGTCATTGACTACAGCTCTCATCTTATTGGCTGAAAGGTACGAGTTACCCTGCCTCTGGCAGGAAAGTCTAAAAAAAAACACACACACGTATCCAGGGGGAGTCATACGTGAAAGAGGATTAGCACATTCTCATTCAGGATAAACTCGCAAGTTTTAAACATTCAAAACTTTTTTTGTACACTCTTATACATTTGCAAATGGTGCTTTGCATTTGTGAAACGTATTTTATGAAAATGTATTTTTATTTTGTGCACGTGAAAATTTTTTGTGAATATAAATAAAAATGTTACCTACGTAAAATTTTATTTTATGCACGTGAATTTGGTTACCCATGTCTATATAGTGTCTTTTGCATGAATTTCTTTTGAGACTAATCTGGTTCCATAGTTAAAGGTTTAAAACAAGGCAAACAAATGAAACAGGCCTGGACAAAATCGAAGTGTACCAACAATTTCTTTTTGTCCACGTTTGTATGCATGATTTTGCTGTCACTTTCCACCTCCATCGCTGCACATCTTCTCAGGTCTTCCCTCGTATTACTCACTTGCGTTTTCTGCTTTCCTCCAGTTTCGATTTCCCACCTCGCCTTTTTTACACACAGACAAGTGTGGGCATGTATTGCACATTTCCTTTTTGGGTAGAGGATGTAATTTGTGTGTGTATATAGGTGTGTGGGTAGACAGCCTCTTGCTCTTTCTCTCTTATCTGTCTTTTTCCTGAAGCAGCAAATAGCAGCACAAATGCTCGTGTGTTGGGCAGCATCGCTGTCAGTGTGTCATCGGAAATTGAAAGGCTCGCAGTCGGCTTACCTATTAGCGTTCACCTCTAATTGAATCTAGCCGGGCCAATTGAAGCAGCAGCTGCGCTTTATTGAGTTGCTTTTGCTGGCGAATGTGTTGAGCGTGTTGAGCTCGCCTCGCTCTGTCTCCATACATACAAGACTGCGCATTTCAGTTGTTCATTCATTCATTTTCCTTCAGCTTAGTTCCTGATTATCAGGAGTCGCCACAATGGAATGAACCGCCAACTATTTTAGCATATGTTTTACGCAAATGCCCTTCTGCCACAACCCAGTACTGGGAAACACCCACACACACTCATTCACACACACACACACACACACACACACACACACACACACACACACACACACACACATACACACACACACACACACACACACACACTCATGCATTATGGCCAGTTTAGTTCATCCAATTCACCTAGCGCATGAGTTTGAACTGTGGGGAAAACCTGAGCACCTGGAGGAAACCCATGCCAACATGGGAAGAACATGCAAACTCCACACAGAAATGCCCACTGACCCAGCCGAGGCTCAAATCAGCAACGGTCTTGCTATGAGGCGACAGCGCTACCCACTGTGCCATTGTGCTGCCCTTTTATTCAAACTTCTTTTTTAAAATGAGCTGAAACACAATTCTTGAGTTTTTTTTGGGAGACAACCAGAGGTCGCGTTAGACTTTCTCATTGTCCATCATTTTGACGGAGAGCGTTGTAAAAATTCCGTCATAACCTATTATTGACCATCAATTAATTTGCATTTTTTTATAATTCTTCTTTTTCATTCATATTTTAATAATGAAGTTGCACGACGAGCATATAGGCAAAATTATTCATTTATTTATTTGACAAATGAACAAAAACTACTATCTGCCTTAACTCATATCGTCGACCTGAACTGGGTGCTTGCCTGTGCGTAATCAAACGCATGAAGGGAGACAGAAAGTCGACTTCTGGTGACCAAAAATCGGATTTACTAGCGCCGCTTCAGCCAGCGTTTTTAAGTTAGGAAACATTTCTCCTAAGGCTGTGATCAGAAAGTTTGCTGGATTCTCTGAATGTGGGATTTTCCGATCTTGCAAGCACTCGTTTTAACGGGGAAAAAATACTACAGCATGCGCTCATTCTGCACCAGGGGCGCGGCTGCACCCCTCTGAGTCCGGTAGTGCTCACAACGCACTCCAACGCACCCTTGATAGCAAAATACACTCGGGCCAGTTCGGGCTAGATTCTCGCCTGCCGGAGACTCCGGCTGCCGTACTCGGGCTGAATGCCTGTGGACTCACTGCCCGGTTCCAGCCAGTGTCAATCGGGTCAGCTGCGGCGGCCATTCGCGAGCCGACGCTGCCACATACGAGCCAGAATCGTCCTGCGAGTAATGGGCGCTACAGCCCGGAGCTGGTGCGACTCAGTCTTTATTTACCTTCATATAAAACCTTTTGGTATTACATTGGTACCATTTTAATTTATATAACAGCAAACGCAGGCTATAATGTAAACACAAAGTGTAGGCAGTGCGTTTAACCTTTGAATAAAATGCAAACAGCATATCCCATAACAAAAATAATCAAACAAAGGATAAAATACGTCATAATAAACGTTTATTGATTGCAAGAAACAAATTATACTAAAAATTAATATATTATTTTGTAGTGCTGCTTGGTTGGATCGAATTTTTTCTGTTTGTTCTTCATCGTCTACTGCATCACTTCCTCTTTTCATTTTTTTTATTAATATTACAACTATTTGGCCGTTTAAAGAAACTTCCCACACTGTGACTTTTTGCAACTGTACACAGCGGTGACAAAGAGGAGGCAAAACAAGCGCAATCGCCATCAGCTGGACAGGAGTGGGAATTACAGTTAGCTACAAATTACAATAGATCACCCTCAGCATAATCCGTCAAAATGACGGATCACCTTCAGATTTTTCTGTCACTGCTGAAAAAATCCGTCAATGATGGAAAACATTCGGTTAACTCGACCTCTGGAGACAACTTAATTGGTTTAGGTTCAACCCACTTAGATTTGTAAAAAGTCACAAGTTGAATGAATTCCTTCATGTTGCTCCAACACAAATCGATTGTGTGGAACCCAGAATGTTTTAGATACCAAATTTGACTTTGAAAAGTGTGTAAAAACCCTGATATTTTTGGATCCTTCGTTTCCGGGTATTTATACCACATTGATCTTAACACACCTTTATACAAACACCAAAAGCAAACCTTAGGATGTTGTTTCTGAAGACTTTCCCCAGATGCATCATGATTCTTGCTCTCTTTTCCATCAGCATTGAGGCATGTGATTGGTTTTGTTGTGTCTGCTGTTTCCTCTGCCTCTTTTTCAGTTTTGTAACTGAGCATAAATCAAATGCAACAGAGGCGTGTTGAAAAGCACAGCTATCATTTAGCTGTCTCCATCTCGTTAAAAAGGCTCGTTTACTCATAGGGCACATTAGCATAATCCTTCCCACTCTGCGTTTATCTAGACGCGCTCGGAGAAAAAAAAAAGAATAACTTTATCAGGTTGAAGAACAAGGGGATCATGCTGTAAGAGCTTGAAGGGGGAATTGCGTCATTTCGTTGGGAGCATTAAAATAGAATTGCAAAAAAAAAAATAATTCTGAAGCATTCGACCCTGACCTTCTGATTGATCCCAAGCGGCAACCTCCTGCTCTCCCTCGTGAAGCAAATACAGAAGTAACTGAAACTGCAATTCATTGAAATTCCGCTAGTCCTGGACAACTTTACAGCAGGAAAAAAGGTGTTTACAGCCTGGTACAAAAAATGATTTTGGTTCACATAGCTAATATTACCCTTCATGACAACTGTGAGAGGGTGGATTTTTGTATAACTCATCCCTTTCCTTTATATTAAGTTATATTAAGTCTGCATAATTAAGGGCGTGGCCACTTGAGTGACAGCTAGGTCTCGCTGCTCACTGTCTCATCACCTCAGCTGATTCCGGCTGATAAGCCACTGAACTTTTGTGTTGTTTTATTTGTCTTTACACAGTCAGTTGGCTTTTGGAATTATTTCTTACAATTATCAGATGATATGGGATGCTGTGTGCACTTAATTGTGCTCACAAATCATTTAAGTAGCCTCCGTTTCCCAGGTGAGTGAAGTTATATACTTGTACATCACTTGATTTTTCGTATTTACTACTGTAGTAGTCATATCTATAAGCTACCTCATATTGTTGCTATTCTTATTACCTTGTATAATTTTTTGCACATTATTTTTTGCACACTTTTTTTTCCTTATTATTTAATTTTTGTTTATCTATACTTGCACTGTCTCTGGAGCGGACCTAACCTACATTTCACTGCTGGTCATACTTTGTATAACTATGTATGTGACAAATAAAACTTGACTTGACTTATAAACCATCTCTATAAATGTGTTTGTTTTATTTAAGATCAATCGTCATTTATAATGTTCTTTAGAGCTGTAATGCACTCCAGAATCTGACAGATTGATTAGCTGTAGGCTCTAGAACAGTCATCTGAAGCATTGTCATACAGTGTTATGCCTGGAATTTATCAATAGCCTTGCATTTACTAACACAGACTATATTTAAAGTATTTGGAAGTAATTTGCGTCTTCCTCCTGTAGAAAAAAACGTCATAATTGCAATGCTTAGTGGCTCAATGTGTTACAACAGTGTTTATAAAAGTCTAAATACTTTATTGATAAAGTATACAACCAAGCACATGTGGTCAGAACACAAACGAGTTGCAGGTCATGAAGTATTAAGCGTTTCTCCCATAGGAAAGCCGGTCTAAGCAAAATGCCAGCAGGCGTCTGTAGCTCCGCTCACGCTCTGCCTCTTTGCCCTTATTTGGCATCCCCTTGGTGCGATGACATGCGAAGAAAATGTTGACGGTTGGCCACGCCTACTGGTAGCTTCTTAAAGAAACCCAAAAGAAGCTACCAGTATATGTTATATGGTATATGGTATATATATATGGTATATGGTATATGTTTGGGTATTTTGCTGATCAATGGCAGACACGGATCAATCATAGACTGTGAAAGATATGGATGTAGATATGGGTGACGTCACGGATACTACATCCATATCTTTCACAGTCTATGATTGATCCGTGTCTGCCATTGATCAGCAAAATACCCAAACATATACTAATGGGCACTCATTTTGGTCAAATATTCAGTTTTTAATTGGTTTCTGGTAAATGGCTTTGCTATTATCAAGTCATTTATAGATATTAACTTGTTCAACATGTTTTGGAAATTTCATATGTTTTGATTATTGAGCTACTAGCTTCAGTGTTGTTACTGTTATTAATAGAAATATTAATTATTAATACTAAATATTAATTTTCTTTTCAGCGTAGTCCCTTTTTTAATCAGGGGTCGCCACAGCAGAATGAGTCGATAACTTATCCAGCATATGTTTTACGCAGCGGATGACCTTCCAGCCACAACCCAACACTGGGAAACACCCACGCTCATACACTACGGCTAATTTAGCTTATTCAGTTCTCCTATAGTGCATGGGGAGAACATGCAAACTCTACACAGAAATGGAAAGCGACCCACAGAATGGAAAGGGACTGACTGCTACCCACTGCACCACCGTGATGCCCGACTATATATTTGTTTTTATTATTGATTACATGTTAATGAATTTAATTTTCCTTCGGCTTAGTCCCTTTATTCATCATGGTTCGCCACAGCAGAATGAATCGCCAACTCATCCAGCACATGTTTTATACAGCGGATGCCCATCCAGCTGCAATCAGCTCTTTCCAGGGACAGCATGCCAAACAAGCTTTATTATCAATCATCAGGCAAGTGTCGACTCATGAATTATTTTCAAATGTAGTTACTAATAGCTTTTAACAGTTTAAATTCATTTTATACATGAGCAATATCACGCGACTAGCAGTGTGCTATGACTGTATATCGGCACTGGTGGGAGACATGCCTTAGTGTCCCACCAGTGACAAATCTGACGATATACAGCCATATCGCACTGCTACGAGTTTGATATTGGGTTTATACAACAGTTTGATGGCATAATTGTGTCTATAAAAAGGAAAATCAAACACTGAGAGTCTAAAAATCCTTTTTTATGAGGAACTACTTTCTTCCACCATTTATTCACATCTGCAGCTGACGTCAGAACAGCAGAAACCATTGCTACTTCACCAACGTCGCTTTAGAGCTAGTGTTCGAATGATTCTCTAGCGTAATGTCTAAAGCAGGGGTCTCAAACTCAATTTACCTGGGGGCCGCAGGAGGCAAAGTCTGGGTGAGGCTGGGCCGCATAAGGGATTTCACAAAATAAAGTCCTCAAATGTCATTATTAACAGTTTTAATTATTTCTTCTGAACATGAAGTGTCCTGAACATTAATAGAACAATGAGTGAAGATTATGAACAGTTCTTCTGAACATGGCATCTTTTGCCAACTTCTTGCTGCCAGAGACTTGACAGCGCTTCTTCTCACAAATCTGAACCACATTTGGCTTTAGAGCGGAAGCAGTTGAGACCCTCAGTATGGCTTGAAGATGATCATCATTAAGTCTAGACCTGTACTTTGACTTATTGAAGTCCTAGGGAAAAAAGTGGGGGAACTCACTCAAAACTTCCATTCCCTCACCTAAAAAAAAGGCGTATATATGTATAAATAAAACACCCCCACCCCACTCCAGTCACATCAGTCTGTACCAGTCTGTATCTACCTATAATATCAACACAATCTCAGGCACGTGGACACATAGGGCTCAACCTGTACAGAGAACATGCCCTTTTTAGTCTTGCATAGAAAGTGCGCTTCCAAAATGATCAAAAGTGCCCCCGCGATGAGACACACCCTCGTTCCCGCCCTTCAGTAGGCGCGCGATAACACCGCTCTTGAGTACGCGCGCGACAACACAGCTGATCAGAACGCGCGCGACAACGTGCATTGAGTGACAAGCGCGCTGTGTACGGATAGAATCAGCGGAGCGGGGAGAGCTGATTCTGTCAGAGTACAGTGGTCGGCGCGGGCCACAAAATATTGCACTGAGGGCCGCAAATGGCCCGCGGGCCGCGAGTTTGAGACCCCTGGTCTAAAGTGACGACAAAACAGATGATTTGCTCACTTTTTTTTTGCTCATTTTAAGATTATAAGGCTGAACGGCCTGAAATAGCATCGGTCTGGAGAGATTTCCCAGTGTTTTTCTGTTGCAGTTGGGATATCACAATAATTAACCCCGAAAAAGCCAAAGGAAACACTACCAGATTGCTGCTGTGTCTGCGATAAGGAAAAACATGGGACGATTTCTTCTTTCGTTCTTTTTACTAAACTAGTCCATGACTGCCAACATTTGTCTCGGAAAATCCGGGAAACGGGGGCTTGGTGTCGGAGGTGAGGTGTCTGAGGGTCTTTCACATCTGTAGTTTGCTTCATTTGGTCCGGATCAAAGGCAATAAATGATACATTGTTGCATTTTCTGCCGTCTTTGGGTTGATTTAACTCCACACTGCTGGCTTTGGTCCGAACCAGTTGAAAAGAACCAAAATGCAGTCATCTGACAAAATCCACATCTCTCATTGACTAGATGTTATTAAACATAGTTCCTAAACTGCTTATCGATTGATCAGAATTCACGTACGACAAAATGCCAATGAACTCCCGTAAGTAAACAAACCGGCAGGCACAAAATGTCACTTTACTATGGAGGTACAACTGTGCTGGCTGACTGTATCCCTGCTTCAGACAAACTATACATTTCGAGAATGAAACGCGGAAAACAATGTTTTAATGCATCGCACGTCACTTCAGGAGGAGGTGTGAATTAATTTAGC
Organism: Danio rerio; assembly: GCF_049306965.1. Taxonomy (NCBI): domain Eukaryota; kingdom Metazoa; phylum Chordata; class Actinopteri; order Cypriniformes; family Danionidae; genus Danio; species Danio rerio. The sequence continues at coordinate 58,442,942 of NC_133181.1, read as the reverse complement.
TGTCATCTTGCGGAAATATTACCAACCATACATCGGGTAATGTTTTTTCCCCTCTCTCTCTGTTGGTAAAGCGCTGTCAACAAATATTTTTCCTCCATATCCCATAATGCACAGCGCATCGGCCTACGGTAGCTGGATTAGTCCAAAAGGCGCAGTACTTTTTGCGGTTGGGTCTGTTTTAGTTTGGATCATATTCTTACCACAAACAAACTGCTCCAGGGTTTGTTTGAAACCGTACTGAGACCACCTCTTCAAGTAGGTCTCGGTACGCTTTTTTGGTCCGCTTTTGGTGCACTCTCGAGTACGATTGCTGCTTTCACACCTGCCCAAACAAACCACACCAAGGGGGAAAACAAACTCTAGTGCGATTCAACCCAACTAAATAAGGCAGGTGTGAAAGCACCCTAAATATCACAGCTAAGAACCAGATTAATAACTGTGCTATGCATCGGGTTTCGGGAGGCCGATGCATTAGGATACTGTACCATAGTCAGTGACTCGGGGGTGTTACAGAGTGTACTAAAAAGTTGAGGACTTGGCGGGACAACCGGTGGTGGGGTGGGGGGAGTTTTCCGGTAGTAATAGCAAAACGGGAGGATGGCGGGGGATGGGTCTGATACAGGGGACTCCCGGGAAAAACTGGAGTGTTGGCAGATATGAACTAGTCTGCAGTAAAGAAAACTGGTGACACATAAGAAACAAACAGATGGCCAACCAAAAAGTAACTTAGGGTTATACAAAGATTGGCCAACACAAAATACATACAACTCTGATATGCGAGTCCCATCTCGTAGTCAATAGACCTCAATTACTATGGTATAAATACAGCACTACAACATACAAAAGAGAGAGATCGATTTAGAATGTCACTCACCTGTTTTATAATGATTTGATCAGCTGAAGTTAGTTTTTCTTTTCTAAGGGCGTATTATGTGGTCTCTGTCGCAATCTTATGGATGAACAATGTCAATCGTCTTTGCTCTGCTCAATGACCAACACAATCTCACGGCAATTCGTAACTTTTTCATTTAGTGGCTAATTCGTATAAATTCGTACAATCTAATTCGTACAATTTAGTACAATTTGCTTATCCCCCAATGACGGTTTGGGTTAGGGGTGGGGTCAGGTGCCACGCCTCCTTTTTAAAATTGTGCCATTTAGTATGACTGAACTCGTACAAATTCGTACGAATTAGCCACTAAACTGGCAAAACGTAAAATACTTACGTTTTCTTGTGAGATCAGGCTGCAATGACAGGCTAATGGCCGCCGATGCGCTGTATCTCCAAAATTATAAACATTTTAAAATAGGCACTTTCCTTATAAATACATTACATATTTGCACTCCAAACAACTAAATTATCGACTAAAAAACATCAAAAGTACATTATGTTGTCCAACTGCTGCAATATTTGTCAAACATTAGTGAGTTTATTGATCTGCTGTCAATAATCTGCTGTGTGGAGTAATACACAACGGTTAAGATTGCTGTACAAGCGCTGTTATTGCATAATATTGCACGGCTATCAGCCAGTCAGATTCGAGAACCAGACAGAACTGTTGCATAAATAGTTAACATGCAGTTATATATAGGTGATGTCCATGTGTACGTGTTCAGTGACGTGTGTTTGTGCATGTGTCCTAAAAGGATCAAAACCAGCTTGCCCACTTTTAAATATGCATTTTTTTAGGAAGATGGTCAAACTACTTTTACAGGATAACATAAATACCGATCTTATAGAAGATATCATTTGTTAATAAAAGGACTGGTTGTTCCATTGATTAGGGGTCTCCTGTGGGAACATGTGGCTCTCCTGACAGTCTTGGCTCATAATCCTGTTTGGCAAATATGCTTGGCTGTGAAATTAGATTAAGACACTGGTGTGTTGTTTCACATGGGCACGTCGGATGAGCGGTGGCCAACATCTGCCTGAAATTGTCTTGGCGAATGATTTCACAGAACTGTAGCTGTGCTGTGACATGAAGGGCAGAGGCAATTTGCCATTCTTTGTGTAGCCTGAGTGCTAATGCATGTCATTAAAATGCAATCTCTTTCTGAAACTCTCAAAAGCCAGAGCTTCACACAGCGGGCTCTTCTAGACTGTTGTGTTATTTAAGACATTGTGTTAACGTTGCGTTATTCAAGTCGTGAGACTTTTTATTTATTTTTGTATGTGTGTGTGTGTGTTTCGTCTAGCAATGATGCTAGGATTTTGCTATGGTGATTGAAAATGTGTTTTTTTTTATAGTTGGTGTTTTCTAGCTATGATTCTTGGGTAGAGGTGGGGAAACTACAGCCACATGCGGCCCGCTGAACATTAAATGCGAGGGAGTTTTTAAAAAAGCTGCTTCTGAGTAACTGTTTGGTTTCAGAATAAGTAAATTAATGATGCAATACAAGCAAACATGTATAAAGTACTAGAGAACCAGACTTGAGTAAAAGTACAAGTACTCTATCAAAAGTGACTTGAGTAGAAGTTGAAGAGCTTATTAAGCACCATACCTAAGTAGAAATACTAAAGTATTCAACATGTTTTAAACTTAAGTCATACCTGTCAACCCTCCCGTTTTTCCCAGAATTCTCCCGTATTTTACTGTTCCATCCAGCTATCATCCCGTAAAGGTATTTTCCCGTATTTCTTCTGTATTTTCAGTCTCCCCTTGCTCTAAAACAAGAGTCAGTTCTGTGCTTTCGCTTTGTTTAGGAAAGAAATCGCTTATAAATAAATATTAAAAACGGCGCAATTCCATTTCCATTTTGATTACAGGTGCCGTCGCCCATCCTATACAATCCTCAAAACAGTCAAATAATGGTGCATGACAGTCAGCTGACGTGCTCCATAGTGATAAACAGATGCTGTTTCCCAAAGTTTCCCTGATTTAACGCGGAGAGAAAGTCTGGCTTTTGGGTGCGTGCTTAAACAGACATACACACAATATTAATAATAATAACATACACTAAAAAGAAAAATTATTCAAAGATGATTCCTTGGATTTACTAAATTCTTTTACGTTAAGTGGTTGTAAACAATTTATTTGGGTTGGATTCAAACAAACAAATTAAGTTGAACATTACTAAACTTAATTTGTTTGATTAAATTCAACCCATATAAATTATTTGCAACAATATTGCAGACATAATTTTTTTCAGTGTATAAGGATGTCGATCTTGGTGGGGTTTTTATTTAAACACAACTAATTTCATCTTAAATGAGCATAAAAAGTCAGGAAAGCAGTCGAATGCTTTCATTATAACGTCAGATGTGTGCCTTTTTAAAGTGACACCACTTATTTAATGTAATAAAAAAATCTTAATAAATAAGAGATTCATTCGTTGCTCTTTAATCAGAATGTGTAAGTTATACATTAGAGAAATGGCTAATGAGATTGATAGCTTGATTCTATTTCATTATAATTGCTATTAATTTTAATAAGCTGAACTGTTTGCTAATGTATTTGCTGCTAATGTATAGATTTATTTGTCTTTTGTTAATAATAATTTTAAAACGTATTACTGACCATTTAACTGTTTATTTACAATGAAACAGCTCCAAATTAACATATTTAGTAATTTGTGGATTTTTTCAGGGGGCGGGGGGGATCCCTTATTATGGTGGGCGTATCCCTTATTTTCACATCCCAATGTTGACAGGTATGACTTAAGTATTGCAAGTAGTTTATTTCAAAATTTACTACTCAAGTACTGAAAGTAAAAGTACAAGTATTGTGTAATGTAGTTATTAAAGAAAGCAGTCAAAAGACATCATATAGTTTTTTTTATTTTAAATATCTTTTTTCGGAGCACGTGATTAAGCAGAACGACAAGAAACATGGCTTACGATAACGTTTACACTCCGTAATCCACTCAAAACGCTATTGAAACCCTTTTTCCAAACCCAAATTACTGGTTGTAAATGGAAGTTTTAAACATTCTACCGGAAGACGCTGGTCGCTATGGCGCCCTCCATGCAGCAACCAAGAAAAAGGTCTATAATAGTAACGAGTAGGGGTGTGAACCTACACTGGTCTCAAGGTTTGGTTCGTTTACGATTATCATGCCATCGATTTGGTTCAATTCGATATCTCAGTGCATTGACGATACTTTCCATACATAATAAGATTTTTTTCTTCACAGCACAAGATTTTTTTAATTCAAATCTATAAATATATTTATATATTATTTGTAATATAATTTTGTTCTTTAATACAGCAGTAAGATATAGGAACTGTAGCTTTAATTTGACCTGCTCAAAGAGAACACTCTTTCTGAATGTATTAAACAAAACTCCAACACATGCACAGAAGAAAGCACGAGCATTTATAGCAAATAAACTAATGTCAATATTATCCCGCTTGCTTTTTGAGCGCTGACAGGCGAGGTCTTACACCCCTATGATTGGTTATTGTCTTCACCTGCTCAACAGAAAGGGCTGCAATCGGCTTTAGAAATGAAAGCGCTGTTCATCAATGGCTGGAAAAACAGCCGCGGTTGCAGTTTATATGCACATAATACGCTGTTATCACAGGTAATCCGTAATAGACACAGTGGAGAAAACTTGCACCTTCAGGCATGCTCATGTCTGGATCCACAAGTATCGCTTTAACAGCCGAGAGGAGAGGAAAAGTTACCTCACGAACACGCCAGCGGACCAAATGTCCAAAGGCAGAGAGAGAGGTAAAGATGGAGTTATTATTATATTCGCCCTCACCTCCTTCGCCATTGTATTGTGACTTCACGCATAGGAGATAAATGAGGTCAGTACGTAATAACCGGTTATGATCTATTACTGAAGTGATATCGATAATTTTGATACCCCTAGTAACGAGTAACAATGCAGCACATAAAAAAATCTATCAGAGTAAAAGTATTAAACGCATCAAAAATATGTACTGACGTAAAAGTGGAAGTAGGAGAAATAACAATACTCCAGTAGAGTACAGATACAGCCTTTTAGTTCTTAAGTACAGTAGTGAAGTAGTTCTACTATAAGTGAACGCCATTTGATGCACGCTGGACAGTTAGTGCAGCCAGTAGAATTAGAACACACTCTCAGATATTAAAATCCACTCAAAAAATTAATGACTGAAAATGAGTCAGGCAAAAAAAAATTAGTCTAAATGTCGTGTGTTTGAGGAAATATGGACAACAAAATACTTCTTCACCAATATCAGACAGAAAGCGGTATGGCTAATATGCCAAGAAAGTATTGCTGTTTTTAAAGACCACAACCTGAGAGGGCGATCACACCGAACGCGCGTTTATGGTCCAAAAACGCGAGGTGCACCGCATTGCCTTTTTGTTGCCAAGAAAAAAAGGAATGTGGTGCACTTTTTTTATATCGTTAGGCAATGACTGAATCAGCTGGGTATTTTGCGAGTGTTGCTGTTGATATTAATATAACTTTATTTTTGGCTTATTGTTTAAATTAACACACTCATAATAACATGACTTGGATTAACAAAGACTGTTTTATCTCAGTTTTATAATGATTGATATGAGCATATTGATACAAACTCAAATGAGATTGTTGTGAATTTGACTCAAGTTAGATGGTGATTGCTAGTTAAATGTGTTAATTTTGGTCATAGAATATATTTTCCATGCACATATCCACTTTAAAAAGTTATTTTATCAAAGATTTGTGGTTTTATCAAGTTTTATGATGATTGATCTGTATATTCTAAAAGCAGTGCAAATGACATTATTGTAAATTTGTCTGAATTGTACACTTTAAAAACTTTTTTTAATGTCTTAATATGAGATTTTTTCTATCAGACAATATCTTTTCTATCCTATGTAAAAATTATTACATTATTATATTTTATAAGGGATTATTTTAGTGTTTTATGATGATTGATAAGTAAATGTAAATAGCAGTGCAAATTCATTTGACATGGAAATTTGACTCGATAATAACTATTAAAATAAATGTACCCTCGAAGATGTACATTTCTCCACTCATCATGACGAGAAGCGTAGCTGCTTATGGGACCATTCACATATCGTGACTTTTGAGCACACAAGTTTGTTATTTTCAATGGAGGCGCACGGCTTGCGTTTTTCAGGCACACCAGTTGAAAACTGAGTCACGTGACAAGAACTGACTGATCAGCTTCATGCTTGGTATGGAATATACACATTTTGGTAGACTATTTACCTCAGACAAACACAGAACACCCAAACACTTTTGCATATTATGGATGTCAGTGGTTACAAGTATGCAGTTGTTTTCATGTTCAAAAAAGATAAACAGGTTTGGAAAAAGAGAATTTTAAGTTTAAGTTTTGAATATGTCAAGCTGCTGTGATCAGATATTGTAATGTTTTTTCAGTGAATATTAGATTACTGAAAGAGCTGAAGTTTTAGTATGTCTACATGGAAATTTTATATTTTAAAAGTAACTTCAAAGTAAAATATTTAGTAATCTGATTACTTTTTACATTAAGTAATTAGTAATGTAAATTGAATTGAATTGAATTGAATTTTATTTGACAGATTTTAGACAAACTGTACAAAAAGTATTCCATACACTTTGTTAAAAAATTCTGTCGAGGATAAAAACACAATAAAGCCCTGGGCTTATTTCCATTGTGGTCCTCTGTTAAATAAAAACAATGTTTGGCTTCAAAATACTAATGAAGAATAAAACAAACAGTCGCCACAGCGGTACGAACAGCCAACCTATCCAGCACAATGTCCCTCCAGCCGCCAACCTATTCACACTCAAGTAACATATAATTTAAAAGATCCTCGTCCATCATGCAAACTAATTATCCTCATCAAACAACCATCTTTTGATAGCTTTTTTTAACAACCTTAAATCTTTTATTTCCTTGATTGATTTTGGTAGTTTGTTCCACATGATTGCACTTGGATATAAAAACATATTTTTCCCCACTAAACTTCTAAATTTAAATAAACAAATATTAAAATCCCAACTCCTAGTACTGTATGAATGCTGTTGCCTCACCATTTGAAAATAGTTCATCAAATAGCTAGGAACCACATTATTAAACATTTTACGTACCATTCCCAGTTTTAAAAAACACACTCTATTACTAACAGTTAACATACCTAATTTATTAAAAGACTCTTTGTGCAAATGTGCTCTAGGATGCATTTTTAAAATTATTCGTACTAATTTATTTTGTGCCTTTTGCAATTTCTCCTTCAAATTTTGTGAGCAGCTACTGTACCAAAAATGACGTAGCATAATCAAAATGGGGTTGAATTAAAGCTCCTGCCAACAATTGTAAAGAATGAACATCCAAAAGATCAGATTGCCTTGCTAAAAACCCAATTTTTCCACAAATCTTCGTAATAACTTTTTTTGCCATAGCATCTCCTGATAATTTATTATCTATTAAGCAACCCAAATAGTTTATCACATTTTTTGACTGAATTTTCCAATCATTTATCTTAACTACAAAATTATCATCTTTTCTTAATTTCACTAAATTAGATTACAATTTTAGTAATCTGTAGTAGTTAGTCATTTGTAATAGTATAAACATTACGTAAAATATCAATCATTGCGTGGTTAACCGCAAATTCAGAAATCAGACGTTCATATTTAAGGATGCACCAATAATGCGGTTCTGATCCTGAATAATTACCATTATATAAATAGGATACTTAGATACACTCTTAAAAGGATACTTCACTGGACATCATGCTCTCAAAGTGTTAAATCTTTGCCCTAATCGATCTTTATTGCTTTACATTTAATAAACTGAATTTCTGTGGTCGTTTTGGCTGATATGATGCCAGTGTGTTGTGCATTATTACTAATATTGATCAAGAAATCCATCAGCTCTTCCTTTAAGAGCACCTCACTTCTCTCTCATTGCTGTGGCTCGTGGTTATAAAATCAGAAGAGAACACAATGTGGTTGAGTCGTCGCTGAGAAGCTAGCCAATAATCATTAGAGCATGAAACAAGTGCATTCAGCACACATCCCAACCTTTGAGCTTGTTAGAGTACAGATTATATGTGCTCGTAAATGTGTGACATTTTTAATAAAGCGCTTGTTATGCGGCATACAAGACTGGTACAGAATATATTGAATTCCTCCTTGTTTTGCAGTGTACTGAGCACCAGGGAGTTGTGCTTGTGAGATGAGAGCACGTCTTTGCTATACAGTCATTTGGATGGATGTTTATGGTCTCTTTTGTAATGGTGATTGATGTTTGTTCGGACCACATAGATATATACATTAGATGTCGCCTGGCCTATTGTTGTCTATTGGACGGAATGCGTCAATAGCGCCGCCATCTTGGTACAGGGTAGCGCTCCTTTGAAATGAATGCGGGACCAAGGTACAGTGGAGGACTGTGGCCATCCAAACCCAGAGATATACACATATATCTATGATCGGGAGTTTTCCTGGATGTTAGTATGTAATTTTTTTTTCTAATTACGAAAATTATCATTTTACATCACTTTTCTATATTGATGGATCAGTGACCGCACGGGCATTCCTGACAAAAAGCTTGTGTTTGTATGTACAGAAATGTACTATCCACCCTCCCTGTTAAATTTGATCTAATGTCCTGAAACACAGCTCCTCTCCTGCTTTCACTTCTCATACTGACAAAGGGAGCGATTCGTTTGTGAATGAATCCCCCGAAGGACTCTTTTACTAACCTTAGCCGACAATAATACAAGTTTCTGGCAGCGCAGCATCTCGTTGTCATATTTCTTTTGCATTGTTTGCTGATTTTATTCAACAAAACTAGCATAAGCCGAGTGTTTAGTGCGAGTTGGAACTGCTTTGCCGTATGGTGAATGAAGTAAGTAACTGTTATCATCAAAAACATTACCAGATTAGCAAAAAAGTTCAGAACATACAAAAACAGAAAAAAACTTAATACCTATGAAATCTTCTGCCTTTGTGCTTTGTTTTCTTTGTTTGCTCGTTACTACACACGTAGACAGCGCTAAAGTCCCGCATCTTCACGTAATAACACTGTCTTGACTAATGCGGTTGAATGACACTTGTCCTGGCAGCACTGTACCAATGTGGCGGCGCTATTGACGCATGATCAGGGTCCCTATGCGACATCTAGTGTATATATCTATGTTCGGACCAAAGAGAGCACTGCAGACAAAACACAGCTCTCCAGCCACTGTGGAAAATAATATGGCTTTTTTTTTTTTTTTTTTTCAAACTGACTCTTCATCTCGGGAGGCTTTTTCAGTTCATTCATAACAATTTGCTTTTGTATAATGTTATTATTATTAGCAGTATTATTTATTATATCCATATTTTTATTTGTTTTATTAAAAACAACCTTAGATTTGTCCACCTGTCAGGTTTTAGACCATATGGGGCACAGCATGTGTTTTAGGATATAACTCAGGTTTTTGAGCACATTTTGTTATTATTGTTCATTTATTCGTTTGCTGGAAATTAGAACTGAATTTAGAAATAGTTTTGAAATAAATATTTGCGCTTAACAAACAAAATTAATTATTTACAGGCTAATTGATATCTGTGCGTAAAGGTTTCCCTATCCAAGAGCGAAAGTGAAAGTAGATCCATTATCTCTCATTCTCATGCAGTAGATGCTCTGTTAAACAGTTTTCTGTTAAAAAAACTGTGAACTGTTTGCTTGTGAAATGCTCATTTTTTCCACTTAGACTTACTTTGCGTCCTGTAAATAGCGAATGCGCTCTTGGCACGACGCAGCTGACTTTTAAAGGGAATGGGAGATGAGACTGTAATTGGTTTATTCTCAAAACACACCTATAACTCATTAAGAAAATTAACTCAACCCTTTTAGAACATGCGCCACAGCGCAAGGCAGATTTCCCGTACTTAAATTAGCAAAAACGTGTCCTGACACGCCCTGAAAGCATTTGCGCCCTGCGTTTTGTGCTCTACGCATGGACCGTCAAAATAGAGCCCTAAATGTTTGCACCTCAACCTTTTTTCATTCATTCATTCATTTTCTGTCGGCTTAGTCCCTTTATTAATCTGGGGTCGCCACAGCGGAATGAACCGCCAACTTATCCAGCAAGTTTGCATTGGATGTCCTTCCAGCTGCAATCCATCTCTGGGAAAACACACTTTTTTTTTTTTTAGATCAAATTAATTCTAATTCAGATAAAAAACCTTCTGCCTGTTTATTTTAACATCATTAAATACATAAAATATTTAAAAACAGCTAATAAAAATAGTATTTTTCTGGGAAAATAGACATATTTTGTATTGGATATTATGGCCTGTCTGATGACCTGTGTGTGTGTGTGTGTGTGTGTGTGTGTGTGTGTGTGTGTGTGTGTGTGTGTGTGTGTGTGTGTGTGTGTGTGTGTGTGTGTGTGTGTGTGATAAGGGCTGTTGTCAGTGGAGTGGAAAAGTCCGGTCTGGCAGGTCTGAACCCAATAGAGTGTAAAAGAACGGCATGTTGTTCTTGGAGTGGACAGGGAGAATAGACCTAGAGGAGGTTCAGGGGAAGAGAAAAAAACACAGATAAGACGCTAAAACCACATTTGACTACACACAGATTTAGATCCATGTTTGTATTCTGAATGTAGGCTAAATGTGAGTGGTGTTCACCCAGGCATTGCTAATAGGCTCAAAAGCGTGTTGCTTTATGATTGCTAGGGTGTTGTTCTGTATAAATTACAAATGCAATTACTTAATGCACTGAGGCAATTATGTATGACATGATCATATTTATCATTCCATTGTAAATGCAAAGGATTCGAGGCGTTTGTATTCACAAGATGTGTCCAAATGCAATACTGTACATACAATTCTGAAGAGAATATTGGTTGTTTTTATGTACAGTACATGCAATTTGTTAGCAGGGGTCCGTTCTTCGTACCTCGCTTAAATGATCTAAGATGATTTGGCAGATCCTGGATCTTTTAATCTTGATAACTGATCTCTCGCTAATTTGGTTCTTCAAACAAGTTCGCGAATCAGATTAGAATGTCTGGATAAACTGATCTGAGATCGCTGCGTGTGTTGTGAAGGACAGATCTAGCGATCCTCGAAATCATGATCAGCAATGCAACGATTGGCTGATGGCACAGCAGCGTAATGACATCATCTGATTAATATTCAATTATCCATGTGAGCAAAATTACATCAAATTAGCAGTAAACGGCTTGTTAAATATGACACGCAATAACCTTCAACATTTGTTGTGAGCTGCAGGCTTTCCACTTTCATGTGTCAAGAGTATTCATCATGTATTTCAATGCAAATCAATGTATTTAGTTCCACATTTAGAAAAGATTTTGCCGTTTCTTTAATCAGTGTAAAGAATAACTGGTTGTTTACAAAAGCATTTTCATATTGGTAAAGGCGTCTGCAACTTTTGTGAAGCATCAAATCACTGGCATATTAACTATCAAAACATATTTATGACTGCATAAATGTACTATTGCTTTAAAAAAAGTCACATATTGTGCATTTCTATTATACACAATTTGTACTAAAGTGATTTAAAAAGTTCATATCAATAAGTTTTCTCTTTGCACCAGGTGGCAGTCTTTGTACTTTCATTTCGAGGGTGCAGATTGCATAAGTTTTATTAATATGTATAACTTTATTTATTTTATTAATAACTATAACTTTATATATGTAGTTAAAAAATATGTACCCTTTTCCCAAGTGTAACTACTACTGTAAGAAAATATCAGAATTAGGAACATACTTTCTCTATTATCTTTGCTTGAACTGAGCCGATCTAATCCTGTTTATATGAAGTGAACCTGCTCCCGATCAGGTTTGACCTAGCAGAACTGTTGCTATGACAACAACTCTCGGATCAGCTTTAAAGAACGAAACGATCCTGGATCGTGTCAAATCGTCAACATCCAAATCCAGCTAACTGAGTAATCCACGTACGAAGAACGGACCCCAGGTTATGAGCACTTTAAAGATAACAGTAGACCACTGTTGTCAAACTCAGTTCCAAAAGGGCCGCAGCTCTGCACAGTTTAGTTCCAACTCTAATTAAGCACACCTGATCAAACTAATTGAGTCCTTCAGGCTTGATTGAAACCTACAGGTAAGCAGGGTTGGAACTACACTGTGCAGGGCTTCGGCCCTCCAGGAATTGAGCTCGAGGATCTTTTGAGCTCCTGGGACAGCATGCCAAACAAGCTTTATGATCAATCATCAGCTAAGTGTGAACTCCTGACATGCATTTACTGTAATCATTACTATTGGAGGCGAGGCAGTGGCGCAGTTGGTAGTGCTGTTGCCTCACAGCAAGAGGGTCGCTGGGTCGCTGGTTCGAGCCTCGGCTCAGTTGGCGTTTCTGTTTGGAGTTTGCATGTTCTCCCTGCGTTCGCGTGGGTTTCCTCCGGGTGCTCCGGTTTCCCCCACAGTCCAAAGACATGCAGTACAGGTGAATTGGGTAGGCTAAATTGTCCATAGTGTATGAGTGTGTGTGTGTGTGAGAGTGAATGTGTGTGTGGATGTTTCCCAGAGACGGGTTGCGGCTGGAAGGGCATCCGCTGCATAAAAACTTGCTGGATAAGTTGGCGGTTCATTCCGCTGTGGTGACCCCGGATTAATAAAGGGACTAAGCCGACAAGAAAATGGATGAATGAATGAATTACTATTGGAAATAGTAAAAAAGTTTCTGAAGACAATCACCTACTGCACCTTTAAACAATACATCAAGGGTTAAATAAAAAAACTAAACCAAAAACAAACATTTTTTTTTAATTATGCGTTTTCAGTCCCCAAAATGCTGTTTTCATGCAAATGAACAGGTTGAAAGCATAAACAAAACATTGTCATGTAAAGTGCCCCAAGCCACAAGCTCTTTCGATTTGCTGTAAGCAGTGTCCACTGCAAGTAAACAACCTTAAATTTGACCCTCGAACATGCAGAAAGCACATGAGGCGTGAAATTCAATGTGAAGGTGCGTCCCACGGGGGAAACTTCATCAGCAGAGGGACGAAAAAACGAGTCTTCTTGAATGCAGGTATCAAAAAAAAACACATCTAGAGCTAAATCTGTAGATGTTTGCTGTGTGTAACGAAGAAGACGACACCAAAAGCAGAATAAACCGAGAAGAAGAAAAGGAGGATGTCAAAAAACAATAGAGGAGAGTCTTTCTGAAACCTGCTGCTTACTATATTGGAGACAAGTGCTGTTGCCGGGGCAACAAGCGGAAGCCGTGATTGGTGGATTGGCTGCAGAGGATTTGATGTTCACCGCACATCTGGGGTCGACAAACACCACGCATCTCTTTCGCCGTTTATCCTGATCCGTCTTCATTACAGCCTCCGCCATCGTCTTATCATGCAGCTCCTGCTTTTATTCTGCTGTTTACACGTGTTTCTGACGCTTCCTTTCGGCCTCATGTCTGTTCTCTCTGGCATCTCCATGTGTTTGACTGCAGTGATCACTCGCGGTTGTTCATTTAGCACTGTTTACAGCTGCAGGCCTGAAGCGTAGATAGCTCGGCCTCGGCACAGATATGATATTTTGACGTGCATTCATTTGTTTATTTTGTTTGGTGCATTTGGATGCATTTACAGGAAACGGCTTGCTGATACTGAGCAGTGAGTTTGATGCTGGATGGGAATGGAAATTGGATGGGGGTGAAATTATATTTTTTAATAATAATAATAGTAAGAAGAATAAGAAGAAGAAAAAGGAAAATTTTAAAAGAAATTGTTGGATATTCACCAATAGTAATTTTATCCATGTTTAAGTGTAATGATTAAAATAATAATAATAATAATAATAATAATAATAATAATAATAATAATAATAATAATGGCGGTTCATTCCACTGTGGTGTTCCCAGATTAATAAAGGCTCTAAGCCAAAAAGAAAATGAATAATAATACTAAAAATAATTATATAATAATTATTATAATTATAATAATAATAATAAAATTAATAAACATTTAAAAATCAAATGTTGAAAATTCACCATATCCAGGTTTCAGTCTGATGAATGTAGTTGTAATAATAATAACAACAACAATAATAATGACAATAAGAGTAATTAACTTTTAAAAATTAAATTGGATATTCATTCGTTCATTTATTTTCTCTTAGTCACTTATTTATCAGGAGTTGCTACAGCGGAATGAACCGTCAACTATTCTAGCATATGTTTTATGCAGCGGAAGCCCTTCCATTGAAATAATAATAATAACAATAATCATCATCATCATCATCATCATCATAATATGTTGTTGGTGTTGTTGTTGTTGTTGTTGTTGTTTTTGTTGTTGTTATTATTATTATTATTATTATTAACATTCATTCATTCATTAATTTTTTCGGCTTAGTCCCTTTAATAATCTGGTGACCACAGCAGAATGAACCACTAACTTATCCAGCATATGTTTTTACACAGCGGATGCTTCTCCAGCTGCAACCTAGTGACGTTCTTTCTGTGAGGCGACAGTGCTACCCACTGAGCCATCAGACCGCGCGTAAATTAGATATTCTCCAATAGTAATACAATAATAATAATAAAATAATGTGTTGTTGTTGTTGTTATTATTATTAATATTATTATTATTGTTAGTAGTAGTTTTAGTAGTTTAGTAGTAGTAGTAGTAGTTTATATATTACTTTCAATAATACTAAAATACTAATAGTATAGTAGTTACATAAATTCATTTAAAAAATAATGTAAATATTGAAAATTTTTCAAATTTTCTAGACCATTATACCATGACTATTGTTTTTTAGTATGCCGTTTTTATTATTGTTAATCTCTTTTTCAATTAGTATTATTTATTTAACACTATTTTTATAATTACTAGTCTTTAAATAATTAGTCAGTAGTCCATTATGTCCACATGCGAAATTAATTAAATACATATATCATTAATTCCTGTCAAACTCATTTATTGTCATTTATTATTTATTTGCCAGTAATGGTACGTGTTTAATAATCTGCCCGAAAGCAGTCATTAGTGCTCTTTTATTTATTGATTCATTGATTGATTTATTTATTGTTAATTTTTTATATATATTTATTTATATCTTTTTATTTTACTTTTGTTTGATTTTATTTTATTTATTTATTTATTTATTTATTTATTTATTTATTTATTTACATATTAATTAATAAATTTTATTATTCATTAATTCACTCATTTTCTTTTCGACTCAGTCGTTTTATTAATCTGGGGTCCCCACAGAGGAATGAACCACCAACTTATCCAGCATATGCTTTATGCAGCGGATGCCTTTCCAGCTTCAAACCATCTCTGGGAAGCACCCATACACTCTAATTCACATACACACATTATTTTTATTTACTTATTTTTTGCTGTCTCTATTAGAATTTGTTCAAACTCTTGTGCTTCTGTTGCTGTAATTGTGCAGATGACAGTGAATGTCTGTAAAACATTTTTATAGGGTATTTTTCCTGAATTTGTTCGTTGCATGCCTTGTATTGAAAGCAAACGAGCTGCATATGTTGTGTTTGTCCGTATCAGAGAGAGTGTGAGACTCATACATGGATGCCCAAACACAGCCGCGGGCCCAGGAACAGAGAACATGCAAATGTGGCTCCTTGTTTCTGTTCCAGCCCTTTAAATAGAGAACTAAACTGAAGAATCTTGATGCAGTTTAACTAGTTTTTCATCCAGGAGTGCGTTTCCCAATCAATGACCTGACTCGCTGCTGAATTATCATAGTACGATGATTCGTTTGGGAAAAGAACGATGAAGTGACGAGTGTTTCCCAAAACTCATTTCACTGTCGCAGATCCGTCATTTGAACCACATTAGTTATAATGTAAAACACCCATAATGATGCTCTAAACTGGGTGGAGTAAGAACTTCTTTGCGGGGAGGCGATCACAAATTGAGGAGCGGGGAAGGAAGGCGGGGTGGAGCGACAACGCGGGGAAGCCTTCACAAACTGAGGAGCGATCACAAACCGAAAGCAGCGAGAGCGTCAAAGTAGCCAGAAGTCATTCATTTTAAATGAGAACCGGCGGCGAGGAACAGCGCGGCGCTTCTTCTCCTGTGTGGGAGTCGAGGAGAGTTGAAATCAAGTCAACTTTATGGTATGAGCTATGACCGGGCTGTGACGCGGTTCAGCGGCAAGCAATCAGAATGAAGTAGTCGCTTGAGAGGAGTTCAGAGAACACAGACCTGTGAACTTTTTTTCTGACCACAGTTGTTCCAAAGAGTTTGATTATTGCGGTTGCCGGATTTTCAATTATTGAAAATCGCGACGACGTGGGGCCCCCTAATCACACGGGGCCCCCCCGCGGTGCGTGCCCTGCAGGCCCGTCCACTACACCACTGCTTATGACAATTCATGACCTTTCAATACCGGACAGAGGACTGAAAAAAACATAGGAGTACAAATGAACAGCACATTATTACACAAATCACAAACAGGGGTGACACAGCAGGTGAAACTTATGATCATTAGAAAACAGTGGGAAACCGAATAAAGGGGTCGCTTGATGCAAATATGAACACATGGAGCTAGGCACATGTGAAAACAAAACACAGAAATAAACAGACATGGGCCTGTCACAATATAGTTTTTTATTCTTTTTTTGTACGATATATTGCGCCAAACTACACTCACCAGTCATGGTGGTTATTTATTAGGTACACCTGTCCAACTGTTCATTAACGCAAGTTTCTAGTCAGCCAAAAGCCCACACGGGGTGCTGCTTCTGTCAGCTAAGAACAGAAAACTGAGGCTGTCACACAGGCTCACCAAACTTTGACAATAGAAGATTGGAGAATTGTTGCCTGGTCTGATGAGTCTCCATTTCTGCTGCAACATTTAGATGGTCGAGTCGGAATTTGGCATCAACAGCATGAAAGCATGGATCCATCCTGCCTTGTATCAATGGTTCAGGCTGGTGGTGGTGGTGTAATGGTGTTGGGATATTTTCTTGGCACACTTTGGGTCTATTAGTACCAATTGAGCATTGAGTCAACGCCACAGCCTACCTGAGTATTGTTGCTGACCATGTCCCTTTATGACCACAGTGTACTCATCTCCTGATGGCTACTTCAAGCAGGATAACACACCATGTCATAAAGCGTGAATCATCTCAGACAGGTTTCTTGAACATGACAATGAGTTCACAGTACTCAAATGGCCTCCACAGTCACCAGAGCTCAATCCAATAGAGCACCTTTGGGATGTGGTGAAACGGGAGATTCACATCATGGATGTGCAGCGACAAATCTGCAGCAACTGCATGATGCTATTGTGTCAATATAGAGCAAAATCTCTGAGGAATATTTCCAGTACCTTGCTGAATCTATGCCATGAAGGATTACGGCAGTTCTGAAGGCAAAAGGGGGTCCAACCCAGTACTAGTAAGGTGTACCTAAAAAAGTGGCCGTTCATTCCCCTGTGGGAACCCCTGTGTAACGACCGGGGGAGGGAGTGACAGATACAACTTGAGGTAAGATCCAATATGCAGGTTTATTCTTTGTCAGGCAAGCAGTGGTCATACAGGTGCAAACGGGTATGTGTGGACAATCCAGAATCGTAATCAAAGTATAGGCTATAGGTCGTAAAGCAGGCGGCTAAACAGGATAACAAGGATACGAGGTTAGGTTCAAACACGGAGAAACAAGACAGGGAAACGCGTTGTAATGTCACACTAGGTAAACAAGACTCGGCAAACTGGATGGGTTCATGAGTGGCTTATAAGTGTTGTGATATCAATCTGTGACGAGGTTCAGCTGGTGATTGTAATCAGGTTAGATGAATAAGCAGGCGTGCGTGTCTGGAGGAAGTGCATTTATGAAAATGTAGTCCAGGAGCAATGCGGAAGTGTAGTTCATAGTTCTAGTGGAAACCAGCGATCTCTGGAGAACACCCTGATAAATAAAGGGACCAAACTGAAAGAAATTGAATGCATGAATATTAATTTTGGTGTACAAAATTTTGCAGTGTAATCTTAAGTTTTTGGTAAATTAATTACAGATTTGAAATCTATTATACACACATACCAAAATTATTCAATTTAAATGTACATTCAGAAGATATACAAATGATAGATTGGATGGTACACTTTTGAAGATTTGTAAATATATAGCTGTTAATAACATTAAGAGACCAATTGAACATTTTCTGGATTTACTGGATTTATTGGGTATGGGTTTGATGGGTTTAAAAGTATGGTGTTTGTTTTGTTCTAAAGGTTTATTTCATTTATTTATTTATTTATTTTATTTTATTCTGCAAACTTTGGATGTTCATATTAGGTTTAAGCCATGCATGACACTGGACTTTTCTTCCCATAGACTTCCATTCACACACACGCAAATGCATCAGACTGGAAACACAAGCTCGTGCGACAAGTTTCACAGTTCGCTGCGTGGCAAAGTTCAAGCTTGGTGAACTCTGACCTGCGAACTTGCATCACGTGATTGTGTGAGACCAACTAAAGATCAAAACATGACCTCTCTGTACAGATATGTAAAACATGGAGCAATTGCTTACTTTTTTTTTTTTATGTCTAATCATCTTGTATAATCCCGCCTCTTCACAGCCCCGTATGACAGAATTTTGCAAGCTCAAACTCTTGTGTGAACGCAGCTTTATTTTTTATATTTTAAAAAAGACATACTTAAGACAAACAAACTAGTACTAACATCTAAAAAACGACATTATTTTAATTTCACAGGACTTTTAGGTGTGGATTATAATCTGACTGCCTGGCCATTACTGTATTTGTAGAGATCACATTGCACTCAGTGTTGTGTTTTTTTTCAAGGCATCACAGCTTGTCTGTCTATAAACATAGAGCTATAAAAATGAAGAGGTGTATTAAATGTGTGTGTTCGATATAGACTGTGTTTAATGCATGTAATGGATGCACATTTTATTCACAGAGAGCCTGTTGAAAAGGCCAGGTATATCTGGCGTTCTGATTTGATGCTGGTTTGATTGACAGCTGGGTCTGGCCCGCCCAGAAGACGCATATCATTTCCGTTCCTGTAGCCGGACATTGCAGTTCAATACATTCTGGCTAACAGCTCGATGCAGTGGCTTATTGTGTGTGCGTCACGAGAAAAAATACCACACACACGCATGTGCCTTTATGACTGCAAATAAATGCTGTAAAAACATCAGCTAACTACAAAGCCTGACTTGTGCGTTCTTACCGACGCCCCCTGGTGATCACATCATAAATAGTAAAGCCAGTGCCATTTAACAAACTCACCAACAACTTATGGTCCTTCGAGCCGGAGTTTGATGTGATTATCATGGATAACATGTCCAGAGCCAGTCATATTACAGAGCCTGAGCCAGAAGTATGTCACAAACGAGTGCCAAAGCCTCCAAGACATTTAGCCGATTTTGAAGTGGAATACAGTGGGTTTCAACACACTTATCCACCTGCATCCAGAGTGCAACATGAGCTCTACCAACGTGAATCAGAGTGGCAAGGAGCTCATTATCAGTCAGAGGGAGCTGCCGAGATGACACCCTTCATTCAATGTTCAGAAAATGAAAGACATGGAGAGCCATATGAAGATAAAGAGGCTCAAGCGGTCATTCAACGGCTTAGAGAAGAGAATGTTCAACTGTATCGTACACTCAGAGAAATGAGTCAAAGAGCTGAAACTGGAACTGCTGTACTCCAGAGCCCTATTCCTTTGCCTCGAACCAAACCAGCAATTGGGGCTTCTGGTACTCAAGATAAATTCACACCAATACCAGCTCCACGCTCTCACCGGTCCTTTAGGTTGGACTCCAGTAAACCAGCAGCTAAGGAGGCTGAAGTCTGTGAACCTGTGGTGGATGATCAGGTTAGTGTTTCGGCCATTTCAAATGAACTGTCCAGAATGAGTATTAGATCTCTACCAGAAAACATACATGTCCCATATTGTCATAGTTCACCTTACCATGCTCAGCCGCAACCTGATACCAGGGCATACCCAGTGCATAACCAAGATGACTACGGTAGTTATGGCCCAAACCAGCCACAGATGGCTTATCGTGCCACCCAACCTGTTCTAATGCCTCACAAACAGTTAGAAAGGATACAGCCACACAATCCAATAAGAAATTTTGTCTCTGCTGGCCGCCCACCCCCTGCTAGAGAGAGCACCTACAGAGGCCCCACACCCTCTATACCTGATTTCACATCAGAAGACCCACGACAATTCGCACGTTTAAAGATATCTCTTGAGAATTTGCTACCACAAGATGCTACGGAGCAGTTCAAATATCAGATTCTGGTGGAGCATTTGAAAGTTGAGGAAGCTCTTCTTATAGCTGACTCATACAGTAACTCCCCTTATCCTTACTCATACACCATGCAATCTCTGACTGAACACTATGGACAGCCCCACCAGCTGGCATTACAGAGAATTGCTGAACTGATGGAAGGCCCCAACATGCGAAGTGGAGATACCCAGGCTTTTAGGAGGTTCGCTCTAAGAGTAAGAGCACTGGTGGGGATGCTCGACCAGCTGGGTGACAAAGGAAGTATTGAACTTCAGTGTGGCTCACACGTGGCTAGACTCATGTCCAAACTGCCCCATGATCTTCGAGCAAATTTCAAAAGGTACGTCCACCCACTCAGAAACCCTATACCTAACCTGTTAGATTTCTCAGACTGGCTCGAGTTTGAATTGCAGGTGCAGCCCACAGACAGTAGAGTTAATTTGAGTGAGCTAAAGGGACGTAGTGCTTCATATAAAGAGACTCAGCGGCCACGCAAACACCCTCAACAGCCAACTGCCATCCTGCACAGTACAGATCAGTCTGTGAGTAGTACAACAACAAAGGAGCCAGAGAAAGAAACCTTTAACAGGTCAGTGTACTGTCAATACTGTGACAACAAACAACACTTCCTTAATCAGTGTAGTAATTTCGCACAGCTGCCTTCTGAGCTGAAAGCTAACTGGATTAAAAATAATAAAAGATGCTGGAAGTGTGGAGGGAGACATCAGGCAGCCCAATGCAAGTTGAAAGCCGCATGTAAAGTTTGCACAGGAAAGCATCTAACCACTCTGCATGATGTAAATAGCAGGTCTGCAGCAGCAAAGAGTCCCGAAGTGCAACAAGAGAGTCAAACGCTATACCTAGACCGTCCAGTAGGTGGCAGCCAGGTTCTTCTAAAAATCAGCAAGGTACTGTTGCACAATGGCAAACATACATTGACAACTTACGCCATACTCGATGATGGTTCAGAGCGCACCATCTTACTACACGAGGCAGCGCAGCAGCTTAAGATCAATGGTGAGCCAGAGAACCTTGCTCTGAGGACAGTCAGACATGACACACAAGTGCTTTCAGGTGCCAAGGTGTCCTTCACTCTATCCCCTGCCTCTCAGCCCAACAAGAAATTCAAAATACGGGGTGCGTTCACTGCAAACCATTTAGGGCTAGCAAAGCACTCACATCCAGTTCAAGCTCTACAAGAGAAATTTAATCATCTCAAGAGTCTGCCCCTTCAGAGTTTCTCTCAAGTACAGCCATTGTTACTCATAGGCTCTGACCACCATCACCTGATTGCCCCAATTGAACCAGTGCGCTTTGGTCCACCAGGTGGTCCTGCTGGTGTCAAAACTAGATTAGGCTGGACATTGCAAGGACCTGCCAATGTTGTTCAGCATCAGCTCTCAGCACAACAATGCCTATTCACCTCAGTTGTCTCCTCATCTGATCTTCTGCAAAATGTCGAACGACTATGGAAAATAGACACCTTACCATACAAAACAGAAAAGGAAGTGACACGCTCACGCTGTGATCAAGATGCTATTAATTTGCTTGAGTCTAAGACCGTAAGGGTGGATGTGGATGGAGTGAGCAGGTATGCTACCCCTCTGCTACGCAAGAAAGAGATGCCTATGCTACAGGCACCAAAGGAAGCAGTCCTTCCTCAGCTCAGAGGCCTAGAAAAACGGCTTGGCAGAAACCAAGAGTGGGCAAGATCATACAACCAAGAGATTGACAGACTAGAGAAAGCTGGTTATGTCATTAAACTTAAACCGGAAGCTGTAGACCAGTCACAGGAGTCTTGGTACATACCACACCATATGGTTTGCCATAATGGAAAAAACAGAGTGGTGTACAATTGTTCGTTTCGGTTTGAGGGTCACAATCTCAATGAGTATCTCTTGCCAGGTCCAACTCTTACTTCCACTCTCCTGGGCGTATTACTTCGATTCAGAGAGCATACAGTTGCCGTGACAAGTGATATTAAGGGAATGTTTCACCAGATTCGCCTGCTGCCAGAGGACAAACCTCTGCTCAGGTTCCTATGGAGGAACATCCAGCGAGAGAGCCCAGTAAATGTGTTTGAGTGGCAAGTATTGCCCTTCGGAACAACATGTAGCCCATGCTGTGCCACGTTTGCCGTTTTGAAACATACCCGGGACCACACATCACCAGATGAAGATGCACGCCTGTCTGTGGAGAGACACTTTTATGTTGATAATTTCTTGCAGAGTGTACCTTCGGAAGACAAAGCTACAAAACTGGTGAATAAACTACAATCCCTTCTGGCCTCAGGTGGGTTTGAACTGAGACAATGGGCAAGTAATATTCCCTCCGTTGTAGCCCACCTCCCCCTTGAAGCCAGATCAGAGAAGAATGAACTGTGGCTCTCAGAAAAGCAGTGGAATGTTGCAGAGTCCACTTTGGGCTTATGCTGGCTCTGTCAAACAGACACACTGGGCTACAAGGCCTGGCAGCGAGAAAGGCAAGTGCCCACATTGAGATACATCTATCATGTTTTGGCTAGCCAATATGATCCCTTGGGCTATATTGTCCCATATACCACCAGGGCTAAAGTGCTGATACAACGGTTGTGGGACAAAAGTCGTGATTGGGATGACCCCAAACTGCCCAATGATCTTCAACAAGCCTGGTGTACATGGGAAGAGGAGCTGCAAAACATTGAGAGAATTGTAATCCCACGATGTTACACTAGCCCACATCTGGATGCTGAAACATGTGTGAGGGATATTCACATATTCTGCGATGCGTCAGAATCTGCATACGGATCAGTTGCATACCTTAGAACACAACATACAGAAGGCCAAGTGGAGGTTTCGTTCATTGCAGCAAGATCCAGAGTTGCACCCAAGCGGCAGCTGTCTATTCCAAGATTGGAACTCTGCGCTGCCCTGACTGGAGCTCAGTTGGCAAGCCTTTTAGAAAGAGAGCTTACTCTGCCCATCCAACACCTAACATTATGGAGTGACTCAAAAGTAGTTCTGACCTGGATTCAATCGGAGTCCTGTAGATACAAGGTGTTTGTGGGCACAAGAATTGCCGAAATCCAAGAATTAACCTCTCCTCAAGCATGGAAGTATGTTAAGTCTGAAGATAACCCAGCAGATGATATCACTCGTGGTAAATCACTTTGGCAGCTTGCACAACCTACAAGATGGAACCTAGGGCCTCATTTCCTCCGGCAAGACCCACTTACTTGGCCCAATGACTCAGTGAAGCCAAACACTGACAACACGGATGATGAAACAAAGATAAGCTTTTGTGGCTTAACTAGAATAGACTTTTCCCAGGCCATTCAGGGATTCTCTCAGTTTCACAGTTTCTCTCAAGCAGTTGAGTCCAAAGCCTTGGATCAATTTGGCCTAGACAAGAAACCAGAAGATTTATCCGCCAAAGATTATGCCGAGGCCGAGATCACCCTACTGAAGGAAGCACAAGCTACATGCTTTCCCACTGAATTAGAGGCACTGACAACTGGCAAACCCTTGCCCTCTAACAGTCGGTTACTTACCCTTGCTCCAGAGTTGGACAAATCTACCGGGCTCATTAGAGATGAGGGGCGTCTACGGCGCAGTGAATTGCTTGATCCAGAAACTGTTCACCCCATAATACTAGAACCCAAACATCCCCTGAGTCAGCTACTCATACAGCATTTTGATGAAAAATTGCATCACCCC
Organism: Danio rerio; assembly: GCF_049306965.1. NCBI lineage: Eukaryota > Metazoa > Chordata > Actinopteri > Cypriniformes > Danionidae > Danio > Danio rerio. The sequence continues at coordinate 58,419,077 of NC_133181.1, read as the reverse complement.
GGTCCTGAAAGAGTATATGCTGAGATCCGCCGGCAATACTGGATTTTGAGAGGACGAGAGGCTGTAAGATATCATCAACATAAGTGTACCGAGTGTAGAAAATGGCGAGGTAAACCTGAGATCCCCCGTATGGCTGATTTACCCCCTGCTCGCCTTCGACTTTACAAACCTGCATTCTACTCAACTGGTGTAGACTGTTTCGGACCTTTCATAATCAAAGTGGGGCGGCGCAACGAGAAACGGTGGGGAATTATCTTTAAATGTATGACGACTAGAGCGGTATACATTGATGTGCTAACCAACATCAGCTCGGACTCATTCCTCATCGCTCTACGCCGATTTATTGCTCGAAGAGGAAAACCCCATGAGCTCTTTTCAGACCAGGGTACTAATTTCAAGGGAGGTGAGAGAGAAATAACAGAAGCATTCAACAACTTGCAACCTACCCTGAAAAGCCAACTTGCAAAGCAACAGATTGAGTTTCACTTTAACCCACCTGGAGCTCCCCATTTTGGGGGTATATGGGAAAGAGAAATCAGATCCCTGAAAGCTGCACTCAACCAGACGCTTGGAGCACAACATGTGTCAGAGGAAGTACTAACAACAGTGCTGGTAGAGATCGAGGGAATTCTCAATTCCAAGCCGTTGGGCTATGTGCCATCCGATGTGGCTGACATTGACCCTATAACTCCAAATAGCCTTCTAATGGGGCGGCCTGACTCCAGCTTGCCACAAGTTGTCTATCCAAAAACAGAACTACTGAACAAGAAGCAATGGAGACACAGTCAAATACTGGCGGATCATTTCTGGGCACACTTCATAAAGCGCTATCTGCCTCAACTACAGACTCGGGCAAAATGGATGACTGACAAGGCCAAGAATCTGGAGAAAGGGACAGTAGTGATAATAATCGATTCACAACTTCCCAGAGCTCTCTGGCTTGTGGGTAAGATCACTGACACAATACCTGGAGCAGATGGATGTATAAGAACTGCTGAAGTACAAGTGGGTGATCGCAAATATGTTAGACCTGTGAGTAAACTGATCCGTTTACCACAGTTACCAGATGATGACAATTCTTAGGCCTTTTCTGTAGTAAATTTACTAAGTAAATTGGGGCGGCTGTTGAAAAGGCCAGGTATATCTGGCGTTCTGATTTGATGCTGGTTTGATTGACAGCTGGGTCTGGCCCGCCCAGAAGACGCATATCATTTCCGTTCCTGTAGCCGGACATTGCAGTTCAATACATTCTGGCTAACAGCTCGATGCAGTGGCTTATTGTGTGTGCGTCACGAGAAAAAATACCACACACACGCATGTGCCTTTATGACTGCAAATAAATGCTGTAAAAACATCAGCTAACTACAAAGCCTGACTTGTGCGTTCTTACCGACGCCCCCTGGTGATCACATCATAAATAGTAAAGCCAGTGCCATTTAACAAACTCACCAACAGAGCCGCTTCATAACATTTGCTCTTATATTTCTGTGGGTTGTGATGAGTTTGAGATGGCGGGGTCACAGTCCGTCAACACTTCTGCTTCAGTGCCGCAGGGAAATCAGCTGCCTTTTTCATTTATCTGTCTGTAATCTCCATGCGCACAGATCTGGCAATCTCTTTTTCAGTTGTGCTGTTGTTCTCACATCACAGTCCTCTGTGTTTACACTTCAATTCCTTCACTTCCTTAAGCAACATTTTGACTTAGATTTTCGTTTAGTTTTTTATTTTAAAATGAAAAATGTATACACGTTTTGTTTCTGTTTCGTTTTTGTTGTTGTTACTTTGTTGTTTTTGGTTGTGTTTTGCTGTTTTTTGTGTTTTTTCTTGTGTGTTTTGTGTTCTTGGTCTGGTTTTTGTGTTTTTGTTTTGTGTTTTTGTTTTAATTTGTTGATTTTTGTTATGTTTTTTGTTTGCATTTTGTTTTAATGTTTTTTGGTTGTGATTTTTTTGTTTTGTTATTAGTTTTTGTTGTTTTTTGTTTAGTTTTGTTTTAGTTTTGTTGTTTTTTGTTTTTGTTGTGAATTGTGTTTAGTTCAGTATTTATTGATTTTGTTTTGTTTTGTTAGTTTTCAAATTTTTGTTTTTTTTGTTGTTTATTTGTTTTGATTTGTTGCAGTTTTTTGTGGTTTGGTTTTGTTTTGTTTTAATTTTTATTTTTTTAGCTTTTATTTTGTATCTTTGGTCTGTTTTGGTTTTGTGTTAGTTTCTTGTTTTTGTTTTGTTGTCTTTTTGTCTTTTTGGTGTTTTTTGTTGTTGTTGTTGTTGTTTTTTCTTTTGTTTTGTTAATTGTGTTTACTTCAGTATTTATTTATTGTAATTTATTTTTTTATTTTTGTAGCTTTTATTTTTTGTGTTTGTTTTGTGAATTGTTTTTAGTTAGGTATTTATTTATTTATTTATTTATTTATTTATTTATTTATTTATTGTTTTGTTATGTTTTTGTTTTTTATTTGTGAATTGTGTTTAGTTCAGTTCAATAGTTACAAGGCTCAGTCGAGGTCACTGCATTATCTTTTATTAAATTAAACTAACTAGATTTAATATTTTATTAAATTTACAAAATATTAAATTAGATTTATTTAATTTAATTTTTGTTTAGATTCAGATGGGATTTATTTGTTTAAGTCAACGACATAAGCTTAAGTTTTTTTATTTTCATTTTCTTTCCGCTTAGTCCTTTTATTCATCAGGGGTCGCCACAGCAGAATGAACCTTCAACTTATGCATTATATGTTTTATACTGCGGATGCCCTTCCAGCTGCAACCCAGTACTAGGAAACACCCATACACACTCATAGACTACGGCAAATTTATTATATACAATTCACCTATAGCGCGGGTCTTTGGCCTGTGGGGGAAACCGGAGCACCTAGAGGAAACCCACGCGAATACGGGGAGACCTTGCTAAGAGGCGACAGTGCTAACCACTGAGCCACCGTGTAACCTTATTTTTTTTTAAATAAATATTTGTATTCTATATTAATTAGTTTATTGTTTTCACACAGATGATGGCAGTTATGGCTGTGGTTTTTAATCGGATTTTAGATTTGTGCAGTTGTCAAATGATATTATTTTAAGCTAGCACCTCAAGGCTAATTATTGAATTTGATCAATTATATATGTTAGTTAAATTTAGTTTGATTATGACTGCATTCCTTTGACTTTCTAATATTAGTAACAGACAGCAGCCAAACATCTACACTGGTCTTTCCAAGTCAAAGATGATCAAAATAATAGTAAATTCACAGTCTGTCAAACCGGAGTCACATCAACGTCCCATATTGCAGAGAGAAAAATCAATTTGCTTGCAGGACAGTATAGTATCCCCCGTTTTTTTATTGCCCTTTCTATCTTTCTGTCTGTCTCTTAGCCTTTGAATGGGAAGCTATTGAGCGTAATAGACTTTTCTTCTTCTTCTTCACTGACTCCAGTGTGTGTTTTCTAGCACAAAGCGGAGCTGATGGCGACTCTTATCAGCGAGTCCACAAGGCGCCGACGCTTTCTGAGACGTAAGCTGTGTGAGCGCTTGTGTAAACCCTATCCTCAGCTATATTTCACACACACACACACACACACACATGCCCTCAGAGGCCAGACACTGATAGCCGGACAACATTTAGCCACTAAATGCCAGCCGCCAATCCAATTCATATTTAAAGTGAAGCAAAATACCCTTTTCAAGTGTTCATTATCAAGAGAATATTGATTATTAGAGTCCTAAAACGTTTTTATACAAACACTCTCATGTTAATCTAAACAATTGGATTTAACTTTTTGTTTTGCTTAAACTTTGTGTTTTTAGTAAACTTGGTTATCGATGGTAGTAACAGTATTCCTCAGCATTGGCTTGGTTCAGTGTGGACAACGCATGAACAAAATGTTGGACCTCCTAAAAATGTGATTAAGACTTTTAATTACCTTTTAAGAGGCTTCATTTTCTTATAAGTAATTTATCAACTTTTAATACTTTTTAAGACCTGCAGCCTTCCTTAATGTCTGAAGTTTTAAATATTTATATTAGTCCTTATATTTTTATATCTAAAACTATCTGTGTTTTTACTTATGTTCCCTAATTTAGACTCTTAATATTATTTGGTTATATATTAAAGTCACAAGCATTTCTATAAGCATTTCACTGCATATCTTGCTGTGTACAGTATGATCGTGTATGTAATAAATAATTTTAGTTAATTTTTAATTAATTTAATTAATTTAATTTTTTTTTTTTATGCTGTGGATGAAGTTTTCAGTTCCTAAAGTTACAGTGTGTTTTTAATGTACGTGAACTCTTTTTGCATTGCTCATTATATAAGCTCTTTATTAATGATCAGCTCTGCGTGAAGCATATACAGTTCAAGAACAAAGCCGGCATAGATTTACAAGCCATGTATAGTCTCTGTGAACTGCTGGGTTGCCAGAACCTTTGAAATGAATAAGCTGCTAATTCACTTCATGCTAATTAAGGCTGCAAATGAAAACACAAATATGCTAAGCAGGCCAGGGGTTCGAAGTTACTGCTTCAATTCTAACCATCAGAAAACCTGTGAATTGTTTGTCAGGAAAAGAACAATTCAACTTGTAATTCCCACTGCTTTTTCCAGTTTTGTAGCTTTGGTATGATATTAGGTGTTTGATTTACCTCAGTCATTAAACTTAATGTTGAGAGAATTCAATTCTTGCATTGTTAACCCAAAGTTTAGGTGAGCTTCAGTTTGTACTTTTGATGTCCATTTCAGAAACCAATATGTTATGATGCTTAGCCAACGGTATGATACATTACAGACACATATAAAGCAGTTACTTCAGGATTCACCATGCACAAATAAGTTGCAATTTCATATATGATAAAACATTTAATTAAAACAATAAGTACAATCAGATTTTTGATTATAATAATGCGATTAGATACAATATGCATGTCAAGTCAAACTAATATAGAAGGAGAAAAAAAAATCCATCCGCCAGTTGGAGGGAGAGGCGGAAGGACATGCAGTAGTTCGGCATTCACGTAAGGAAAAAAGGAAACTGAAACCTAACCTGAACAGAATCTCCGCCAAAGCTGAATCTCCGCCAAAATTGAGCAAAAGAAAGTGCACAACAGTTAAAAAACCATCATCAAGTCCCGGAGTGGCAGCCGGTGAGAACTTTACTTTGGTTATTGCATGAAAATCGTGACTGTCATGTCAGTATTTGAGGGTAAATCAACCGTGAATCTGAGTTCAATTTCGGCACAGAGGAAAAAGTTGCTCCTACAGTGCTTATCTGCCCGCTGCTTAATTATTTCAAGATACAAATAGTTATTTGCAAACTAGAAGATGTTATGAAGCAGAAATGTATAGTTTTGGTTATTTTAATCATCATTTGAGTGCTATCTGACTGGTGTTAATATGTTAATTTTCCTCCGTGATTCATATGCATGCATGAGCAGATCACGTGCACATAAGCTGATTGCTGCAGTAGCAAAATGAATCGCATTTCATTTATGTCTTAAAACTAAATATTTAAGTTCAGTAATAAACTGTACTGTTGATTGTGCTTTAACAAGCGATAATTCAGTATAATATTTGAAAATACTGTGTGGAAAATCTGACAAAATTCACAAATGTTTGTATATATATATATTAGGGATGTAACGGTATCAGAATTTCGCGGTACGGTAATACCTCGGTATGAATGTCACGGTACGGTATTTATTGAATCATTTACAGGAAAAAACAAAACTTATGAAAATACTCCAAAAAAGTGCCAAAAGTGTCAATGACATACAAATTAGCCATCTATCTGTAAGCTTTGAAACAGGAACTTCAATTTTAATAAAAAAAAAATTATTAAACCATGTAAAAAAATAAAGTTTCAATTTAGTATTGTTGAAAACTCATCACATTCAACATTTAATCACACTCAGCCCATCTACCCAGATGAGAGCTCTGCTAGTCGGACTTCTCATCAAGCATCTCCCGCTGGATCTAATCTCACTATATTTATTAAACGGGATATTTCATTTATCTTGTTGTCTTTATCTAACGACATATTCCCTGACTTTGGGCATTGGAATCTATTACTTGTTCTCAGGTAACGTGTTTTGGCTGAGCGCAAAGATAAGTTAATGATTAATGTAACCACGTACATTCTGTATATTGACTGATCGCCTTTATTTCCTATAATGTAAAAACTTATTGTATGTTATACTTTTAAAATGGCCATTATCGATTCTTAAAACTGATACTCAGCAAAAGAGAGGCTGTGTTTCGTATTTTCACTGAAATTGAAAGGAGGCAGTTGTTATCGGCTCCGTTTTGTTATAAATATCCACACAGTGATGACGCTCATGCAGCACGGCGCCTCAACATTTCTGCTGTCTAAGTTGCTAATATTAAAATGAAAATAGGCAGTTCCTTAAATCATGTTTACATTTTATTGTTGAGAAAGTGAAACAACGAAGCCAGGGTGATGTGAATGAAGTTATAAAGTACACTGTTCCCTTTGAAGATTTACCCGTGTCCTCGGTATAATCTGCTTTTCCATATCAAACTGAGAAGAAGAGACTGCAGCCTTGATCAAACTTGCGAAGTCTGAACTTACACGGAGATAATGCAGGACTGAACTGTGCGTGTAAAGCAGGTCGCACACCAGAAGCGACGCTCGGCGGTGCGCCGCGCAGCGCCACGTATTTTAGAATTCTAATTATAGGTTTCTATCAGGATACACACACCGGCGCCGCAAGTCGGCGGCTGTCGGCGGCGCCCGGCGACGGCTCAGGACGCAGTTCATTTTTTAGTCGCGCCACAGAGCGCCATCTGATTAGTTTCATGTTAAATATCATTCGAATGTGCGCGTCTGGTGTGCGATACTTTAATCTGGCATGTACGCGCCGTGTCGCGGCGCCGAGCGGCGCTTCTGGTGTGCGACCTGCTTTAGAGTTTTCCAGCTCTTTTCATCCCCGCTTCTAGCAGCACACTCCATTTCCGCATTACTGGATCTGTAGCAACAACAGACCGCAAGGGATGATGGACAAGCATGGGCTGATGGCAATTGTAGTTTTCGTTACCTCCCGTTCGCTTCATTCGCCTGAGCAAATTTTCTCAGAAGACCTATAGTTTTACCGAGTCATGCGACTTCGGTAATATCGAAAAAAATTAATATTGCGGTATGACGGTATTTACAATACCGTTACATCCCTAATATATATGTTTATTTGCAATTTAATTACATATGTTGTATTTTTGTTTATTTTGAAGGTTTTTCACCTTTCTACTTTCAACTTTCCACCTTTATACTTTTTACCTGCCTTTCTGCTGCATTTATGATGCAATAAATGGATGAGTGGAATCCAGTTAAAACTTCCTTGATGATGTGTCTTCCTTTCAAGCGGGAAAACTTGTGCATAAGAGAATAGCTTGACAATGCAATGGAAAAATGTGATGACTTTTTTATTGCTTTAATTGTCAGGTTAAGCTCAGTTTCTATTGACTTAGAAACTGACTTATAGGAATTCAACTGAATTTTTTTCAATGCAAAAATATTAGACGTGATGCATCGCTCTTTAAATGCCAACTTGTTTGTGATGCACACTTTTTAAACATAAGCATCATGTTGTTAAATTTCTTACACACAGAACAATTCTGAAATCAGCTCTTAAGTTGTTCTAATACACTCTAAGCTTGCTTAACTGCTGTTGTCATCTGTCTCATTAGTAGCGGAACCTCCTGAACCTGTGGGTCCCAAGTTCACTAAGCGCAGTCAGGTGAGACTGAAGGGTTGTGTAATACAGAGACAACATATCAACGGACGTATGATGAAATATCATAACACATAAGGCTGCTTCTGATCTCCACCTGGATGCTCGCTGGTAAATTAGTTAAAATTAATGTGATTTTAATTAGACTTTGTTCTTGACCTTGTTTGCACAGCAGTTTGACCTAGACAGATGCTCAAGTTAGAAACACATGTTCATGTAAACCCGATTGTCCTCAGATATGCAAGTTTGACTTGCTGAGATCCTGATTTTGCAATAATTGAATGTAAAAATAAATTGTTTTTTGAAATATTATTTAGATTTAAATGAACAGATTTTATATTTAAATATATATTTGAACTGTTATGAAATGCTGAATTTTTATTATTATTATTATTATTTTATTTTTGAAAGTGTTGATAATAGCTTTTTCTGTTTAATTTCATTCTGGTGGCAATTGTGATGATTTTTAAAGATTTTTTGACTAAGAGAAAATATAATTTAAAAGTCTTTGTAACATTAAATGTGTAAATGTATAATGTCACATTTTATCATATTAATGCATGCTTGCATAATAAAAATATTTTCATTTTATTTTAAGCCTTATTTAGCCCAAAATTTGAAGGTCAACTAAATTTATTACACAAAGGCAGCAGAATTGATAGTACAAAGAAATGTTTCTCATTCGCCAAATCACTAGTCTTTTTTTGTTTTAATTAATCAAGCAGCCAAATTATTTTAATTCATCAAGGAGCCAAAAACTACATGTGAAATATTTACAATAAAAAAAATAATAATATGTATATATATATATATATATATATATATATATATATATATATATATATATATATATATATATATATATATATATATATATATATGAAAAACTAAAATAAAACGAAATTAAATTAAATGAAACAAGTAATAAATAAATAAATGAATAGCTCTGAAATAAATAAATAAAAATGTAAAAGAAATGCTTATATATATATATATATATATATATATATATATATATATATATATATATATATATATAAATTCAGAGCTATTCATTTGTTTATTTATTTATTACTTGTTTCATTTAATTTAATTTCGTTTTATTTTAGTTTTTCATTTTCATTTATTTACATTCGACTCAGTCCCTTTAATAATCAGGGGTCACCACAGCGGAATGAACCGCTAACTTATCCAGCATATGTTTTACCCAACAAATGCCCTTCCAGCCGCAACCCAGTACTGGGAAACACGCATACTGTACGCACACATATGCTATGTCCAATTTAGTTTATTCAAGTCACCTATAGCGCATGTGTTTGAACTGTAGGGAAAACCGGAGCATCCCAGAGGAAACCCTCTGCATTTTATTTTATTTTATTTTACTTTATTTTGTTTGGTTTTTGTTTTTATTTTATTTTATTTTATTGCATTGCATTGTATTTTCTTTAGTTTTTATTTTCTTTTATTAAAATATGACCACATTTTCTTTATTCTCCCCAACTCTATATTAGTCTCTACAGCATTTTTTTGAGAAACAGACAAGTCGATTTTGTGTTCACATGTTCAGGATTCAGAGATTTTGTTCAGTCAATGTTCTTGCCAACACGCATCATGCTGTAAATCCCCAGGATCCCTTGTCTTAAACAGTCAGTTTTCACTCATTGCTGCTGTCCTGCTGGAGCTGGTGGCGTTTGATTGAGTTGATGTGTCGTGACACACTTTTCTGATCTTCTGACATGTTCAGACGTGTGGACCTGGGCTTTAATGCACTGCAATATTTGTCTTCTCTCAAAGCCCAGAGTAATATTGTTCAGTGTGCGTAACCGCCACAGTCTAATTATGCTTTTATAAATTGAAATATTGAAATGCTTTTCCACCCCTGAGCAATAAAAGCATGCATATACAGTAAGCGCTGCAGTGTGACAGCTCTGCAGTATATACAGTTGAAGTCAGAATTATTAGCCCCCGTGAATTATTAGGGCCCCTGTTTATTTTTTTCCCCAAATTCTGAGGGAAGATTATTTCAGCACATTTCTAAACATAATAGTTTTAATAACTTATTTCTAATAACTGATTTATTTTATCTTTGCCATGATGACAGAAAATAATATTTTACTGGATATTTTTCAATACGCTTCTATACAGCTTAAGTGACATTTAAAGGCTTAACTAGGTTAATAAAGTGAACTAGGCAGGTTAGTGTGATTAGGCAAGTTATTGTTTAATGATGGTTTGTTCTGTAGATTATCGGAAAAAAAAATAGCTTAAAGGGGCTAATAATTTTGTCCCAAAATTTTTTTTTTTTAATTAATAACTGCCTTCAATGTAGACGAAATGAAACAAATAAGACTTTCTCTAGAAGAAAAAATATTATCAGACATACTGTGAAAATTTCCTTGCTCTGTTAAAAATTATTTGGGAAATAATTGAAAGAGAAAAAAAAAAAAATCAAAATGGGGCTAATAATTCTGACTTTAAATATATATATATATAAATGCATACATGCATGCATACATCCATCCATCCATACATGCATACATACATACATACATCTATACATACATACATACAAACATAGGTATCTTCTTTTATCTTTTTGCATTTAAAATGTTATAACTAAGTGTGACATTTAATGACTGTTATTATAAGCTTACATAAAATCTCATTCACATTCATGACTTGTGTCATCATGATTATAAATGTTTTTATGGTAGACTTATGAACACCCCATCAAGTGTTACTGTAATTTCTATTTATTATTATTTAATTTTTATTATTAACTTTTTTGTTTCACGCTTGTATTTTATATTCTTATTTTTTTTTTTTTTAGTTCTTATTGCTGGGATTGTTTTTAAAAATCATGTTTATTTTTAGGAATACTGGTAGATATTTTGCATTATTTAGTTCAGCTAAACTGAACTTAAACACTAAAAACTGAACTACCCTGATCAAGTTACTATGACTATTTATGTGAAGCTGCTTTGACACAATCTACATTGTAAAAGCGCCATACAAATAAAGCTGAATTGAATTGAATTGAATTTAATATTTCTAAATATGGTTATAAATTGTGATCATCTTTATGTATTTTGTTTTTTATTTTATTGTATTTTATTTTATTTTATTTTATTTTATTTTGACCTTTTTGTTCTTTCTGAGCAATTTGACCCTAGTGTGACCCAATTAATGAGAGACCACTTATTTCTGAGAAGTTTGTGTCTTTTCATGCATGACAGTATATGACAAATAGTTTGTTAAAGGTACAATCTATGGTACATATGGTCAGAGATTTGCTCTTATCAGTCAGCTGTGACTTCCCACTCCTCTCACTTTAAAGCCCCTTGATAAAAATGAAAAATCAAATAAACTGTAGGATGGAATAAAACGAGTTTCGCTCAATAGTCCCCGGGGCAATTTATTTCAGCATTTTCTGGGTATCTTCATCGTATTGATTTCCCTGTTTGTCCGCAACTCCTCTGATATTTGAGTGTTTTTTTAATGAATAAGTGTTTGTCCATTGTATTGCGGGGCTGGTTTTTGATGAATGGTCAGTTTGATTTGTGATTTAACCTTTACAGATATCTTTGCCTGCAAATGGAAAGGCCAATGAAATATAACTGGCTTTGCAGCAGAATTGCAGGATCGTTTCTGTCTCATCCAATTAAACCTTTTGTCCTGTTCTACTAAATCATTGTGATATTTAAACAGCCACTCTTTTTGGATTGAAAACCACTAGTTGGCTGTCTTTTGTTGGTGCTTTTTTCCTCAGAATGAACAGTGGCTGAATATACAGTGGCTGAATGAACATACTGCTTTGAAAGTGGCTCGAATAGGCCATTGATGTGATTCCTGACTGTGTTTTGTTGGTCACCTATAACATTTTTAACAATTATCCAAGTTGTCCTCACATTTTTATATACACTGGAGCATCAGCAGTGTTTGGAAGGGTTTGTAGCTTGGAGCATACCCTGCTCTGGTTGGTCAGATGGCCCAGTCTGTTGTAATTGGCCATTTGTTCCAGTTTATTGTGATTGATTTAAATAGTGTTATCTGATTGCTCAGTGTGATGTGATTGGCCACTTGGCCCAGTCTGTGGTGATTGGTTTAGTTGACCATACTTTACTGTGACTGTTCAGTTAGCACCAATCCTCTCTGATTGGTCAGATCATCTAGTGTGTTGTGAATTGTTACAAATATCCCTATTTTTATTGTTTTGATGGTCCAGTATGTTGTGATTGGTCCCATGCAGTGGCGTAGCTGACAGGCCTGCAGGGCACGCACCGCGGGGGGGGGGCCCGCGTGATTAGGGGGCCCCGCGTCGTCGCGATTTTCAATAATTGAAAATCCGGCAACCGCAATAATCACACTCTTGGGAACAACTGTGGTCAGAACCAAAGTTCACAGGTCTGTGTTCTCTGAACACCTCTCAAGCGGTGGACTACTTCATTCTGATTGCTTGCCGCCAATGTTGCCAACTTAGCACCTTTGTCACTAGATTTAGCGACTTTTTAGACCCCCCAGCGACAAATCTAGCGACTTTTTTGTGTGTTATTGGGGATTATTTTAGATTGTCATTTATCCATATTGTACCGTCCCTACTCTTCTCAACGAGCTGCGTGTGATGCCGCCGGCCCCTCCCCCGCCTCACAGCACTGACAGGCGGCCCAGTCAGTCCTCGTACAGCAGCCTCTCCCACCTGCAGCCCAAGAGCAGATCACCCCTCTGCGTACCGACGACAAATGACTTAGCACAGGCAGTGTGAAGGTATTTCCCTTGTACAGTCAAACCGATCCTTTTCTACTTTATTTTAACAATTTAATTGGACCATTTATTCTTTTCTTGTTCACAATCACAGATATTTTAGTGACAGTTTCTGAACTTGTCTGAGTTTATTACATATGAGAGATTACTGCACATTCACTACACATCTATAATGACACACTGTATTCAAACAGCAATAAATTTAGTTAAATAAACATGCTTATATAAAGTGTAGTGCAATTATAAATGCCCCTTTATTAACCATAGGCTGTTAAACAGAAACGGTAGAACGTGATGACGTCAGTGATATGCAAATTGACGTATGACGTACCCCCCCCCCACTTCATCAGGGGGCCCCGTCAGCGATCCCTGCAGGGGGGCCTCCGCATTTTGCGCTACGCCACTGGTCCCATGGCCCAGTATGTTGTGATTAGTCCCATGACCCAGTATGTTGTGATCACTTTAGATGACCTTACTCTACTTTGATTGCTCAGATGGCCCAGTCTGTTTTATTTGATTTAGATTACCCTATTGTTCTCTTATTGGTCAGATTGCCAAATCTGTTGTGATTGGCCACTTGGCTCAGTCTGTTCTGATTGGTTTAAATGACTCTACTTTGCTGGGACTGGTCAGTTAGCCCTCATCTTCCCTGATTTGTCAGATGGCCCAGTCTGTTGTGATTGGTCACATGACTCAATATGTGTTGATCAGGTTAGATGCTTTTACCTCTGCTTTGATTGATCAGATGGCCCGGTCTGATGTAAATGGCCACATGGATCAGTCTGTTTTTATTGGTTTAGATGACCCTATTGTTTTCTGATTGGTCAGATTGCCTAGTCTGTTGTGATTTGTTTAGATGACTCTACTTTGCTTGATCATGTGGCCCAGTCTGTTGTGAGTAATTTAGATGACCCTGCTTTGCTGTGACTGGTCAGTTAGCACCAATCCTCTCTGACTGGTCAGATGGCCCAGCCTGTTGTGATTGGCCACATGGCCCAGTCAGTTTTGATTGGTTTAGATAACCCTACAGTTCTCAGATTGGTCAGATTACCCGGTCAGTTGTGATTGGTTTAGATGACCCTACTTAGCTGGCAGCTAACTCTCTGCAACTCCCACATGGTCGCCCACTGAAGCTAAGCTGGGCTGCGCCCGGTCAGTACCTGGATGGGAGAACACATAGAAAAGCTAGGTTGCTGCCGGAAGTGGTGTTAGTGAGGCCAGCAGGGGGGCACCCAACCTGCAGTCTGTGTGAGCCCTAATGCCTCAGTATTGTGACGGGGACTCTATACTGCTCAGTGAGCACCGTCTTTCGGATGAGTTGTTAAGCCGAGCGCTTTGAATGCCCAGAAAAGCGATATATAAATGTAAGAAATTATAATTATTATAATTATTTGCTGTAACTGGTCAGTTAGCCCCAATCTTCTCTGATTGGTCAGATGGCCCAGTCTTTTGTGATTGGTCACATGGCTCAGTCTGTTTTGATAGGTGTAGATGACTTCTGTTTTCTGATTGGTCAGATTGCATAGCCTGTTGTGATTGGTCACATGGCCCAGTCTGTTTTGATTGGTTTTGATAACATTACAGTTCTCTGATTGGTCAGATTTCCTAGTCTTTTGTGATTGGTCACATAGCCCAGTCTGTTTTGATTGGTTTAGTTGACTCTCTGCTCTGCTCTGCTTTGGTTAGTTAGATGGCACATGCAATTTGTTGTGAGTGTTCACAAATAGCCCCGCTCTTCTCTTACTGACCTGACGGTCCAGTCTATTGTGAATGATCAGGTTATAAACATTCTTCTCTTATTAGTCAGATGGCCCCATTTGTTGTGGTTGGCTTCATGGCCCGGTTATTTGTGATTGGTTTAGATGACCCTATTATAGTCTGATTGGTCAGATGGCCCAGTCGGTTGGGATTGGTCAGATGGCCCTACAATGCTCTGATTGGTCAAATGACTCAGTCTGTTGTGATTCATCAGATGGCTCTACTCTGCTCTGATTGGCTAGTGACCCCAAGGTGTTTTGATTAGTTTACTGCTTGTAGCACAGGGCTAAAACCAAACGTTCATTAGCTTCCTTTTGGAAGTCAATGTAAAGTGCATTTGATTTGGTAACAGACAACTGATTCTTCTCAAGATCTTGATAACACAAATCAAACTCTCCCAGTCTCTGGAACAACTACAGTGTTTGAGTGTTGATTGTGTCCAAACTACAGCTGGAATTACGGGTTTTATAGTTGAAATAAGATGGAATGACACCTTTATCTTTAAGGTTATTTTTCCCAAAGTGACTCATCGTCTCAGAAACATTTTAAGGTTGTCCTACTTTCCCTGATTTATTCGAAGCATTTTTTGTTTCGATTGAGTTTCTGCCATGTTAATCGTGTCTTTCTGCCAGTTCTGCCAAACACACACTGCTTTTGTGAGCTTTTGTAAAATGGAGCAGGTTGTTTTTTGTGCTTGCGCTGGGCATTTGGACTGCTTGCGAATACGCTTTCCTCTGCTGCACTAAAAACCACTTGAGTATGTCACAGTTAATAAGAAAGGTCAATGTAGCATAGAATTACATCTAATGGGCAGCAGTAATGAGTATTCCTTTTATAGCGCTCTTAATTAATACATATATGTCTAAGACAGATGGAGGCCTCTTTGTGATGTCTTTATTGTAAGCATTATGTAGAAATGTAATTAATTACAAAAACAACAACGTTAACAAAATGCTTTTACTTACAACTGAAAAAAAGGTCAGTTTCAGTGGCCATTTGTGCATGCTTTTAGCATTATTGTGTAAGGAAATATGAGCTCTTTTAACAACCTAAACCAAAAGTTCACCCAAAAATAATAAAATGGAAAAGTGTTTTCAGAAAATGTACATGTATTTAGTGTTTACTGATATCTGCATTTTTTTTATACACTCGGCGGCTACTTTATTAGGAACACCTGTCTAATTGCTTGTTAACGCAAATTTCTAATCAGCCAATCACATGGCAGCAACTCAATGCATTTAGGCATGAAGACATGGTCAAGATGATCTGCTGCAGTTCAAACTGAGCATCAGAATGGGGAAGATAGGGGATTTAAGTGACTTTGAACGTGGCATGGTTGTTGGTGACAGGTGGGCTGGTCAGAGAATTTCAGAAACTGCTGATCTACTGGGATTTTCAACCATCTCTAGGGTTTAGAGAGACCGGTCTGAAAAAATCTAATATCCAGTGAAAGGCAGTTCTGTGGGAGCAAATGCCTTGTTGATGTCAGAGGAGAATGGCCAGACTGGTCCAGTTGATAGAAAGGCAACAGGAACTCAAATAACTACTTGTTACAACCGAGGTCTGCAGTAGAGCATCTCTGAACACATCCAACCTTGAGGTGGATGGGCTACAATAGCAAAAGACCACACCAGGACCCACTCTTGACAGCTATGAACAGGAAACTGAGGCTACAATTCACACAAACTGATCAAAATTGGAAAATTAAAGATTGGAAAAAACGCTGCCTGGTCTGAGTCTTGTTTTCTGCTGTGACATTAGGATGGTCGGATCAGAATTTGGCGTCAACAACATGACAGCATGGATCCATCCTGTCTTGTATCAATGGTTTAGGCTGGTGGTGGTGTATGTGGTGGGGGGATATTTTCTTGGCACACTTTGGGCTCAGTAGTACCAATTGAGTATGGTGCACTCATGTGAATATGGAGCAAAATCTCTGAGCAATATTTCCAGTACCTTGTTGAATCTATGCCATGAAGGATTAGCGCAGTTCTGAAGGGGTTCAACCCAGTACTAGTAAGGTGTACCTAATAAAGTGGTCGTTGTGTGTATTTATATATTTTAATTTCAGATAAAAGTCTTACTATGGAAGTTTTGTGTTTCTCTATTTATCTCATTTATTTTTTTTTATCTTTAAATTGTTTGTCTTAAATTTTTATTTTAGTTTTGATTTTAATAATTTGAGTACTTTTTTGTAAGATTGTTTTTTACGCAACATTTCTTCACAATATGGATTTTTTTTACTTAAATCTATTAATCTGAATAAATAAGATTTTATTTTACTGTATTATGATGATTTATAGAAAGTATGCTAACTTATATAATACATTACATAGATTTTATAACACGTTTTATATATAACTTCAACCCCAAACTAGAAAAAGTTTTGACAGTATGAACAATGCAAATATAAAAATAATATAAAATAAAAATTTTGGTTCTTGCAACAAAAGTTGGAACAGTAAAGCATTTACCAGTTTGTAATGTTGCCATTCCTTTTCACAAAACTTAAAAGACATTTAGAGACTAAAGACACCAAGGGATGTGGTGTTTCAGGTGTAATTTTATCTCATTCTTCCTGCAAACAAGTCTTACAGTGGGTAACAGTAGGGGGTCTTCGTTGTCTCATTTTGCGCTTCAAAATGTGTGTCACATTCTCTATTGGGACTGCAGTCAGTACCTGTATCCTCTTCCTCCTCAGCCGTACTGTGTGCAGATTGTGGTTTTTGCATTGTCTTGCGTTCCAAATATGCATGGGTGTCCCTGGAAAAGAAGGTAGCATATTTTGCTCCAAAATCTCTGTTTTCAGCATTAATGGTGCATCACAGAAGTGCCATAGATATATACATTAGATGTCGCCTGGCCGATTGTTGTCTATTGGACGGAATGCGTCAATAGCGCCGCCATCTTGGTACAGGGTAGCGCTCCTTTGAAATGAAGGCGGGACCAAGGTACAGTGGAGGACTGTGGCCATCTAAAGCTAGAGATATACACATATACACATATATCTATGATCGTGAGTTTTCCTGGATGTTAGGATGTTGTTGTTTTTTTTTCTAATTACGAAAATTATAATTTTACATCACTTTTCTAAATTGATGGATCAGTGACCGCACGGGCATTCCTGACAAAAAGCTTGTGTTTGTGTGTACAGAAATGTACTATCCACCCTCCCTGTTAAATTTGATCTAATCATGTCCTGAAACACAGCTCCTCTCCTGCTTTCACTTCTCATACTGATCGAGGGAGCGATTCGTTTGTGAATGAATCCCCCGAACGACTCTTTTACTAACGTTAGCCGACAATAATACAAGTTTCTGGCAGCGCAGCATCTCGTTGTCATATTTCTTTTGCATTGTTATTCAACAAAACTAGCATAAGCTGAGTGTTTAGTGCGAGTTGGAGCTGCTTTGCCTTATGGTGAATGCAGTAAGTGACTGTATTATCATCAATAACATTACCTGATTAGCACAAAAGTTGAGAACATACAAAAACAGAAAAAAACTTAATATTACCTATGAAATGTTCTGCCTTTGTGCTTTGTTTTCTTTGTTTGCTTGTTATTACACCCGTAGACAGCGCTAAAGTCCTGCATCTTCACGTTATAACACTGTCTTGACTAGTGCGGTTGAATGACACTTGTCCTGGGAGCACTGTACAAATATGGCGGCGCTATTGACGCATGCTCAGGGTCCCTATGCGATATCTAGTGTATATATCCATGCAGAAGTGCAAGTAAGCTTAGCCAAGGGCACTGACACAACCCCATACCATGACAGACCCTGGCTTTTGGACTTGATGCTGGTAACAGTCTAAATGATCCTTTTCTTCTTTGGTCTGCAGCACACAGCGTCCATTTCTCCCCCCAAAAATAGCTGAAATACTGAGTCACCTGACCACAGTACATGTTTACACTGTGCGATGGTCTTTATTAGTAGATGGTCTATAGATTTATTCAATTCAGCTTTATTTGTATGGCGCTTTTACAATGTAGATTGTGTCAAAGCAGCTTCACATAAATGGTCATAGTAACTGGAACAGTGTAGTTCAGTTTTTAGTGTTTAAGTTCAGTTTAGCTCAGTTCAGTGTGATTTAATCATTACTGAGAGTTTAAACACTGAAGAGCCAATTCATCGATGCGTAGCTCTACCAATCCTGAACCATGCGAGGCAGTGGCGACAGCGGAGAGGGAAAAAAAACTTCACCTGATAGGAGAGTGAAGAAAAAAAACTTGAGAGAACCAGACTCAGTTGGGCACGACCATTTTAATTTCTCCGCTGGCCAAAAGTCTTGTGCAAAGCTTCAGTCAACCTGGTGGAGGCTGGAAGATGGCCTCAGCGAAGACTCGTCTGTCTGTCGCTGGAATCAGACACATGTTCTCCACTCCCCACGACCATCAGCGCAGCAGTAGCTCAGGACATGGCCTGGTCCCGGATATGGAAACCTTGGGATCATCTCGTCGCTGGTCTTGGATCCAATCAGTGACTCCGCATAATCTGAGAACCTCGGGATGAGTATCCCCAAGTGAAAATAGAGAATAAAGAGAATAATTAGCGTAGCTGCTGTTCATAATTTACTACCGTCTTAAATAAGACTGTACACTTTAGTCCACGTTAGTCCTTGTTCACAGACAAAATTGTCTTTTTATTCAGTCAATAAGTGCCGCTAAACTCAATACTAATCTCTTACACTGCTGTGCAATTTATTTGCTGTCAAACTGTGACTTCTGGTCACCAAAAAAAAATGTCACTGCATTTATCCTACTGTCCTAATATTTGCTCTTCCTCAAGTCTGCCATGCTCTCTCACACCGTCTGCGAGCCGCCTGTTCGTGCCCTATATATTCACATCTGCGTTTGTGAGACACAGATATTTGCCCTCCTTTTCCAGCACCTTGAGGGAAAAGGTTTCACAGTGCTTTTGGTAGGGCTCCAATTTAAATAGCCAAACACAGTAATTGTACAAATAGCTGATTGCAATGCGTCCTAATGCATAGGGCGACTGGATAAGAAGAGATGTTTTGTGTAATTAGCAAATAACATGTTTGGATGAGCGAGAGTGGAGTCATAACCCGATGCAAGCGAACACCCTACAGCTGCTCTCTTTGGGTTCCTTCAAGCTTTTGCTGTATAGTTTTGTGCATGTGTGAGAGTAAGACGGGTCAAAATGCCGGTGTTCGACAGGTTACAGCGCTTGTCTGAACAGGAGCCCCATTTGTATGGATATCTGAGTGGCTATAATGACTACACATCCCATCTCAGCTTAGCTCTGGACCAGAAATGGCCTTTATTACCGCTCTGCATGCAAATGCCATATGCAAATATAGGTTCATTAGATCTTCCACTGACAATTTAGTTTCTTCTCCCAGTGAATCGCTTTTCCCTGCCCTCTTTTCTGAGGGGGGAAAGTGGGTCAGCTTGTGGCGTTGTCTGCTTCCAGCCTGAATAATAAGAATAAGAATGATAAAGACCTCACACAAATACAAATAATAGTCAATAGATATATGCAGCACTGGTATTTACTGGACTGTTTTAATAGTGTATATAACTTCCAGATTTCTTAGGTGCACTGTACAAAACATCCTTATTTGTTTTTTCCTATTTTATTTATGCAATTTAATTGCATTATGGGATATTGATCTTCTTTCCAACATTTTTTAACCTTAAAGTTTAATAAAGTGACTTTTATGAACATTTTTAATAGTCATTTTACAGACTTATTTCTCTTTCTATATATTTTTCTGCACTGAAAAAAGTGTTGCATGCAGAACTGTTGCAAACTATTTATTTGTGTTGAATTTAAGCAAACAAATTAAATTTAATAATGTTCAACTTAATTTGTTTGTTTAAATTCAGCCTAAATAAATTGTTTACAACCACTTAACGTAAAAAAAAAAAAAAGTAAATCCAAGGAATCATCTTTGAATAATTTTTTTCAGTGATATTATTTCAAACTAAATACTACAATGTCCATATTTCCCATCTGCTGCATAAAACATGCTGGCATAGTTGTCATTTCATTCCACTGTGGTGACCTCTGAAATAGACTAAGCTGAAGGAAAATGAAAGAAAATGTCAATAAAAGTCACTTTTGTAAAACTGGAGAGTTGAATTTACAACATCAAAAGTCGACAGAGCAGAGATCAACATCCCATAATACAATTCACAACTGTAAATAAACAGGAAAACACAAAATACGGAAGCTTGTTAATTGCAGATAGTTTTAACAGTGTATAATATGGGTTTGATTAAAACTTTTATATTTGTTTGAATTTGTAAAGTTGTGATTGATAACATTCATTCATTCATTCATTTTCTTGTCGGCTTAGTCCCTTTATTAATCCAGGGTTGCCACAGTGGAATGAACCGACAACTTATCCAGCAAGTTTTTATGCAGCGGATGCCCTTCCAGCCGCAACCCATCTCTGGGAAACATCCACACTCACATTCACACACACACTCAAACACTACGGACAATTTAGTCTACTCAATTCACCTGTACCGCATGTCTTTGGACTGTGGGGGAAACCGGAGCACCCGGAGGAAACCCACGCAAACGCAGGAAGAACATGCAAACTCCACACAGAAACGCCAACTGCACTACCTTCTGCTTCACTGCTTCGCCGTGATTGATAACATTTCTAATTAAAAAAAATATATATATATGTATACGTGCCCATCAATATAGTGGGGCATTATAGGACCCACACAGACCACAGGTTGAGCGCCCCCTGCTGGTCTTACAAACACCACTTCCTGCAGCAACCTAGCTTTCCCATGTGTTCTCCCAGCCAGGTATCGACCTGGCTAAGCCTGGCACAGCCCTGCATACGAGCCCTAAGCTACTATGAATAACCACAGTTTTCAGTTCACTTTATCTTCGTTTGGAAGAAACCCCCCTCCTCCCCTTTTCTCCTCCTTTACCTCTGACTGGGCGACACGGCGGCCCAGTGGTTAGCACTGTGAGCCCCACAGCAAGAACACTGCCGGCCCTGGTTCCACAGGACCGGTGGGTGTTTCTGTGAGGAGTTTGCGTGTTCTCCCCGTGTCCACGTGGGTTTTCCCCGGGTTCTCCGGTTTCCTCCCACCATCCAAAGACATTCAACATACATAACAATCAAGCATTCATCTAACCCCTCGTGTTCCCTTAGCTACCGCAGCAGGGGAGTTCTGAGATCCACCGAGCTCAGGCTCCCCTCTCGCTCTGCCAAATGGGAGGAAGCCCCGGGCTCGAGGAGCCCTTGAGCATGGGTCTCTCTCCCGGGACAGCATGCCAAACAAGCTTTTATAAATGATCAGCTAAGTGTGAAACAAGAAGCATTTTCTAGACAAGCAAAACATATTGTCTTTTTTTAAAGAAATATGTCAAAATGAAGTGAGGTTTTCCTTAAAACATGCTAAATAATCTGCCAATGGAGTAAACTGAATGAAATGTTGAGGCGTTGTGCTGCATATATGAGCGTCATCTTCACTGTGTGCATATTTATAACAAGACGTAGGCTATAACAACTGCCTCCTTTCAATTTCAGTGAAAATACGAAACATACCCTCTCTTTTGCTGAATATCAGATTTAATAATCAATAACGGCCATTATAAAAGTATAAAGTACAATAAGTTTATACATTATAGGAAATAAAGGCAAGCGGTTACTCAATATACAGAATGCACGTGGTTACATTAATTATTAATTCATCTCTGCGATCAGCCAAAACACGTTACCCGAGTCGAACAAGTAGCCCAATACATTTGAAAGACCAAAGTCGGGAAATATGTTGTTAGATATAAACAACAGGATAAATTAAATATCACGTTTAGCAAATATAGAGAGATTAGATCCAGCGGGAGATCCTTGATGCACACTCCGAGCACAGCTCTTATCAGGCTTGATAGGCTGCAGCGCATGCCAGAGAGTGTGTGTGTGTGGTTACGTGATGTGCTTTTTCAGTTTTTGGTGTAGACGGAGAGCTGTTCAGAAACGCTGGGTGAAATGCTAGTGTGGACGCGGATCATTTTGATTCTAAAACGCCGTTTTAAAACTAAAACGCACTAGTGTAAGTGGGGCAAAATGTAAGCCGCGTCAAGAGCGCGCAGATCTTGTGCGATCTCGAATATATTCTGCTGAAGTGCAATTTAGTGCGTTTATGTAAGGAGTATGTCTCCAGGGTTCCGTTCTTCGTACGTGGATTACTCAGTTAGCTGGATTTGGATATTGACGATTTGACACGATCCAGGATCGTTTCGTTCTTCAAAGCTGATCCGAGAGTTGTTGTCATGGCAACAGTTCTGCTAGGTCAAACCTGATTGGGAGCAGGTTCAATTCATATAAACAGGATTAGATCGGCTCAGTTCAAGCAAAGATAATACAGAAAGTATGTTCCGAATTCTGATATTTTCTTACAGTAGTAGTTACACTTGGGAAAATGGTACATATTTTTTAACTATATATATAAAGTTATAGTCATTAATAAAATAAATTAAGTTATACATTTTAATAAAACGTATGCAATCTGCACCCTCGAAATAAAATTACAAAGACTGCCACCTGGTGCAAAGAGAAAACTTATTGATATGAACTTTTTAGATCGCTTTAGTACAAATTGTGTATGATAGAAATGCACAATATGTGACTTTTTTAAAGCAATAGTACATTTCAGCAATCATAAACATGTTTTGATAGTTAATATGCCGGTGATTTGATGCTTCACAAAAGTTGCAGACGCCTTTACCAATATGAAAACGCTTTTGTAAACTACCAGTTATTCTTTACACCGATTAAAAAACGGCTACAATAATAGAGAAAATATTTTCTAAATGTAGAACTAAGTACATTGATTTGCATTGAAATACATGATGAATACACTTGACACATAAAAGTGTAAAGCCTGCAGCTCACAACAAATGTGGAAAGTTCTTGCGTGACATATTTAACAAGCCGTTTACTGCTAATTTGATGTAATTTTGCTCACATGAATAATTGAATATTAATCAGATGATGTCATTACGCTGCTGTGCCGTCAGCCAATCGTTGCATTGCTGATCATGATTTCGAGGATCGATAGATCTGTCCTTCACAACACACGCAGCGATCTCAGATCAGTTTATCCAGACATTCTAATCTGACTCGCGAACTCGTTTGAAGAACCAAATTAGACAGAGATCAGTTATCAAGATTAAAAAAACCGGGATCTGCCAAATAATCTTAGATCATTTAAGCGAGGTACGAAGAACGGACCCCAGAACTTATTAGATTTGCTAGGAATATTTATGAATGTCTCCCTAATAAACTTACAGAGCGATGTTAATGCGTCCTGAAGTAAAGTGAAACGGCTTTACGTCGTGTTTGCTGGCCTCACGCATCACCCGCCTCTCAGTCAGTCAGTCAGTCTGCATGTAACCTTAAAGGGTAAACAAACGACGCACAGCACTACTACGGTTACAGAAAAGTTTGCGCTTTCATAATTTACTTAACATTTAATACGTTTTGGTGCGATTATTACCTGCTATAAAAATGAAATGTTTCGAATGAGAAGCTGTAATGTAGCCGTGGCGAGATGAATTTTGGCGTGGCGCCCTGCAATGGAAGAATGAATGTAGCGGAAACCATGATCCTATTCACATCCATGACATATGTCAGGTTATGATCATAAAGGTTTCATGACAGCCTTATGAACACCCCTTCAGGTAAAGTGTTGCCGAGAATTTTTATACTAGAAACAAGACAAAAACTTGAAGTAAGAAAAGCATTTCTTGCAGTGAGGCTGAAACAACCCATAGAGATGTCAGCAGTGTTTTTTCCCCTGCATCTAGATCTCCAGCGCTGCCTTCATCACCTCTCATCCCAAAGGTTTTTCAGCAATAGTTCTGTCAGGTTCACCTTTCAGTGAATCCCCGTCTCCTCTTTGCTCCGTCAGGCCTGGAAGAAGCATTTCTGCAGCACCGATGGCTGTTTGTTGTTGCTCCTGAGATGAAGAGAGAGCGAGAGAAAGATGGAGATTGGACTCCCCTTGATTTTGATCGCCGTGGATCAAGCGTGTTTAATAGGTACACAAAGCAGCGTGGCCCTCCATCTGGACTTTGATCTCGTTGCGAGGGCCGAGGCCTGAAGAAAGGATGCGCTGCTCTTTTGATGATGCTGCGCTCTGGACCGCTTTGCTTAGGAAGAGATTAATTGAAGTCGGAGCAGCTGTGTTTCTGTCAGCGCCTCCAGGTACAGTCATGCTCCTCTGCACGGCACAACGTAAAGCAATTCTCACGGGCGGCTTGAGTTGCTTTGGAGAAACGTGCATTTGTGGAGATGTAGAATTCATGGCATGAATTATCTGTAGGCGCATTAAATCTGCAGCAACGCTCTTCAGCACGAGATGGAAGTGATGGTGAATAGTCCTTAAAGGGATAGTTCACCCAAAAAATGAATATTGCCTTACTATTGGTTGTCTTACAAGTTTTTTTTACTTTATTTTTTATCTGTTGAACACAAAAGAGGCGTCACAGTGGTGCAGTGGGTAGCAGAATTGCCTCACAGCAAGAAGGTTGCTGGTTTGAGCCCCAGCTAAGTCAGTTAGCATTTCAGTGTGGAGTTTGCATGTTTCCTCCGGGTGCTCTGGTTTTCCCCACAGTCTAAACACATGTGCTGTAGATGAATTGAATAAGAATAAGCTAAATTGTCCGTAGTGTGTGTGTGTGAAAGCAAGACTGTGTATAGGTGTTTCCCAGTGTTGTGTTGCAGCTGGGAAGGCATCCGCTGTGTAAAACATATGCTGGATAAGTTGGCAGTTCATTCCACTGTGGTGACCCCTGATTAATAAAAGGACTATGCCGAAAATAAAATGAATGAATGACTTAATCATTTAAAGGGCACCTGTGGTGAAAAATGTTCAACTTTTCAAGCTGTTTGAACAGACATGTGGGTAGGTATAGTGTAGAGCAGTGGTCCCCAACTACCGGGCCGCGGACCGGTACCAATCCGTGGAACTATTGGTACTGGGCCACATAAGAAATCATAAATTGTTTCTGTAGAAAATATTCCCCCCGCGACTTATTTTCTTCCACTTAGAGATCTGCGCGGGACTAAATTTTGAATCCCGCTCCCGCCCGCAACCGCCAGGTTTTAGCCCGAACCCGACCGCTCCCGCTTATATTAAGAATTTGTTGTCCCGCTGCCCGACCCGCCCCGTTTTCTGGCCGCCGCGCCCGATCCCGCTAAAGAGCGGGGGAGAACAAAACCGAAAATCACCCAGCTATACAGTCCAAGCTGTCTGTATAAACACACACACAGCACCAAGCACACACACACAGACAAAGCTCTCTCTCTCTTATACGCGCGCGCACTAACACACACACAAGCAACAAGCAGACACACAGGCGTTTGCTGTTATATCAACTCAAAGGCTTGTAATACCATGTATCAAGAACCAATGTAATACCAAAAGGTTTTATATAAAGGTATATAAATACGGAGTCGTGCCAGCTCCGGGCTCGCTTACGGCCGCCGCATCTGGCACGCGCACTAACATACACACACACAAGCACCAAGCACATACACAAGCAAAGCTCTCTCATCTCATTCGCATAGCAATATCCGCGATATTGCTAGACAGCCCGCTCCCGTCCCAAATTAAACCCGTTACCGACCGCTCCCACGATTTATTCCGAAATTTATTAATGCAGACCTCTATTTCCACTCACCCCCGCCATCTCATGTAAAATGGACTATGCCAAAATCCACCACGGAGCGGGAAGAATGATAGAATATATCTCAGTGGTGGTTGTTGATAGTTTAAAGTTATAAAACAGGTATTATAGAGTCCAACTCAGCAGAGCATTTAAGGATTGTGCATATATGTGTGCGTGCATCGGTAAGTACCCAAAATCATTGCAATATGTATCTATATGGAGTTTCACATAATCATACTCATTAGGGCTGTAACATGCCAATGCATACATTTAATTCAGCTATACGGTATTATTGTTAATATGTTCTTCAGTTGAAATGTTTGGCACAGATGTTATGTATTTGATGCATATAAACCTTGATTGAAACATAATCAGACCGCAATAGTGCAACTAGCGCATGCGCACTGAGTTGTTCATGATTAACCTGGATGCATGATTAACGCAGCAGCTGTGTACACGTGAGAAGCCGGCTGAATGCTGGTCCTCTCACTCATGTTGCTTCTCTCTGTCTGCCTGTCTGTTGCCATACACAAAGCAGGGGAGCTCTTGGCTCCACCCCCTTCTCAGGTTGGGCTGGAAGTCGAAAGTAATTTTCATGTGAAGCAACACACCCCTAAAACAACGACCTGTTGCCCCCAACCCCCACCCCACAGTGACACTTTTTAACTAGGGGTGAAACGGTTCACAAAAATCTCGGTTCGGTTCGGTTCGATTATGTTCGATTTTGGTATGTTTTCGATACAGCAAAAGAAGAAAAAAGCCAGAGGATTTCTCTGATGAAAATTTTTTATGTATTACAACTAACATCATAAAAGTATAATCCTGTTTTTTTCTTTTACTTTATACAGTGATGAAGCTATTCTTCTGGGGTTTCTGCTTAGCAGCAAATAAAACAAATCATTCTTTATACTCAAAACCAAAAAGCTGCTTATAAAAAATAAATGTATTATTGTAGAAGTTAAACAAATAAACAGAAAAGAACAATTTAGTTTTCATATGGAACTCATTTTCTATAATTTCTAAAGTATTTTTTTATTTTCAGAAAGATGAGTGTCCACCTTTTCTTCAGACAGCACAGATCTGCTTGATTTGACTGTCTCCTGCCATTTTAGTGGATCTGAAAGCAGAAATTATCTGACTGAAATGAGCTTATGAAGGAATAATGTAACGAGGCTCTATTACATTTAACATTTCTCAAACCCGAATTTTCCACTACTGACTAAGGTCTTATATCCACAGCTATAAATGTACCGATCGCCTCTGTGATTTGTTTTGCCCTGTTTAAATCTGATGGAATTGTCTGTGCGCGTTTCTAGTTCCAGTTAGTGATTCTGTGATGTGTGTAAATGAGTTGACATGTTCAAATTTTACTGCTAAATTAGCTTACTGTCATAGCAGACAATGACATATTGTTCTTTCTTGCCATTAGATTAGATTAGATTAGATTAGATTCAACTTTATTGTCTTTACACATGTACAAGTACAATGCAGCGAAATGCAGTTTAGGTCTAACCAGCAGTGCAATAACAGCAAGTGCAGGATACAGGAATAAGTTATAAAGTGCAGTTATAGAAAAACTATGGTGATATTTACAGATGGATATACTATCAAAATTATATGCAGGTTGGATAAGCTATGAGCAGATTTACAATATATGAATATATGTGCAGGTTGCTATTAATAATCAGTAGTGTGCAGATAAATAAACATGATTACAAGTGTATATGTAACAATATATGAATATATGTACAGGTTGCTATTAATAATCAGTACTAGATTACAAGTGTATATTTATAGTGGGTGTCTAGAAAATTACAAATGCCCATATGTAGTGGGTATGTACAATTCAATAAGTAAACAGTTCAATGTGGTGCAGTGAATGTGCAAATTTTTAAATGTGCAAATGTTAAACATAACCCTCATAACTTATAGAGCAAAGGTGTCAAACTCAGTTCCAAAAGGGCCGCAGCTCTGCACAGTTTAGTTCCAACCCTAATTAAACACACCTGATCAAACTAATTGAGTCCTTCAGGCTTGTTTGAAAGCTACAGGTAAGTGTGTTGGAGCAGGGTTGGAACTAAACTGTGCAGGGCTTCAGCCCTCCAGGAGATGAGTTTGACACCCCTGTTATAGAGAAACCAAAGTGCTCCCAAACACCAGACCGGTTGTTGGTTATAGGAGGATTACATTAACGTTACTATTACATACATATACATTTGGGATGCCTTGTTGAGCATTTTTGCACTGAAAACATTTTATTTTGTTCACTTTATTCTCTTATATCTCTCTTTGTAGATATTTGCCTAAATCGTTCGGTTTGTAATGCGAACCGAAAGTCTCGTACCAAACGGTTCAATACGAAAACGTGTATCGTTATAGCCTTATTTTTAACACATAATAATAAAAAAATATATATCTAAATTGTGTTTTAAACTGAACCTAAACTGGCACACTCAGAAGAACCATAATATTAATATTAAATCTTAAAAAAGCGGTAAAATAGGTGCCCTTTAATATTTTGGGGCTTTTAATATGCCATCAAATGACTCTTGTTCTAAATACACCAGACAAAATCTCCACTACACAAACGATTGTTAAATTTGTTCTCAAGTTTGTTATCTAAAGCCTTGCAGTGATTCATCTCCAACAGCACACATCTAGAAACACTGGGTTAGGGATGCCACAGCGCTGCGATCAGTCGGAGAGAAGTTCAATGTGAAAATTGCATCAAATTTGCGGATTCGACTTCAGTCTTTCATCCAGCTGTCTGCCTTCTTACCTATCGCAGGGTTTAATCGAATGACGGAGATCCATCTGCAGTGCAAATTGTTTTCTCTGAACCGACTGCACTGAAATTGTCCTTCACTTTCACAAACAAATCCAATCATACCCTCGAGTTGCTGAGGATTGGCGATCCATGCTTGGTAAATGTTACAGAAGCTCATATAAGCCTGAGTGCTTCATACTTGATATTAAAGCTGCACTCTGTACATTTGTATTTTGGTTAAAGACGACCCAAAATGGATATTTAATATAAATTTTTCAATTTATTTTTAAAAGAGCAAGGACTTTTTCACAGTTTTTCCTTTATTATTTTTTTCTTCTAGATAAAGTCTTGTTTGTTTTATTTTGGCTAGAATAAAAGCAGTATTTTTTTCACCATTTATTTTTTTTATATCTTTTTTTGATTGTCTCCAGAACAAACCACTGTTATACAATGATTTGCCTAATAACCCTTAGTAAACCTAATTAAAAGTTTAAATGTCACTTTATGCTGAATACTAGTAAAATAAAAATATTTAGTGAAATATTGTGTGCTGTCATCATGGCAAAGATAAAAGAAATCAGTTTTTAGAAATACAGATTTCAGATTTTTCACACAAATCGAGCATCAAACGCCCAAAACGATTAATTCGCACCATGTCATTCACTCAAAATTATTTTTATTTTTCCATTCTGGTATTACTATTGCTACTATCACTAGTCCTGCTATTGATTTAATAATTATGGCTGCGTAAAAAAATAACCTACAGTTTTTAAAAAACTTTGAAAAGAAAAAACATTGAAAATGTTTTATTTCCAATACGTTTTAAGTTCCAGACAAAAGCATTTTTATATGTTTAATAAAGATTGGCTATGAAACGTGCATTTGTATAACCAATAGTTAAGAGTGCTGGTGTAACAGATGTACAAATGACAACACTAAGAGGTCATTTGATAAGAAAAAAAAACAACATTATTGGCTTAGAGCTTTAATAAACTTTATAACGCAAAAACAACATTATGTACACATTTTAATATGTACACACATTAATACAGCTGTTTTGTGTGAGTTAAATCAGTTGAAATTCTAAATGTTTAACCCAGCTGGTTGAAATATTAAATAAATAACCCAACAAAGGTTGAAAATAACACAAGAAAGCAGCAACTATTTAACCAAACTCTTTGAGTTATTAATAAATAACCCAATAAAGGTTAAAAATAGCCCAACAAACCATCAATTTGTTCACCAAACTGGTTGAGTTATTAATAAATAACCTAATAATGGTCAAAAAAAAAAAAAAAAAAAAAAAACCCAACAAAGCACCTAGCATTTAACCAGACTGGTTGAGTTATTAATAAATAACCCAAAAAAATTTTAAAATAACCCATCAAAGCACCACATATTTAACCAAACTGGTTGAGTTATTAATAAATAAAATACTAATAAAGGTAATAATAATAATGATAATAATAATAATAATACCCCCCCCCCCAAAAAAAAAAAAAACACCAAATATTTAATAATTAACTTAATAAATATCTCAATAAAGGTATAAAAAAACAACAACAAAGCGTCAAATATTTAACCAAACTGGTTGAGTTATTAATAAATAAAATGCTAATAAAGGTAATAATAATAATAATACCCCCCCCCCCAAAAAAAACACCAAATATTTAATAATTAACTTAATAAATAACTCAATAAAGGTAAAAAAAAACAAAGCATCAAATATTTAACTAAACTGGTTGAGTTATTAATAAATAAAATGCTAATAAAGGTAATAATAATAATAATAATACCCCCCCCCCCCCCCAAAAAAAAACACCAAATATTTAATAATTAACTTAATAAATAACTCAATAAAGGTAAAAAAAAAAAAAAACAAAGCGTCAAATATTTAATCAAACTAGTTGTGTTATTAATAAATAACAAAAAAAAAAAAACAACAAAGCACCAATTATTTAACCAGACTGGTTGAGTAAATAATAAATAACCCAACAAAGGTTAAAAATAACCCAACCAATCACCAAATATTTAACAAAACTCATTGAGTTATTAATAAATAACCCAATAATGGTTAAAAATAACTCAACAAAGCACCAAATATTTAACCAAACTGGTTAAGTTAATAATAAATAACCCAACAAAAGTAAAAACAAAATAACCCAACGAAGCACCAAATATTTTAACTCAACCATTGGGTTCTTTTTTACCTATACAAATCCTGCTTAATTATGCAGATGTCAGTATAATGTGTTTTTCATTTTCAGCCATTGTTATTCAACCTATTAATGGAGCTAATAAAACTGACCTTAAAAAAAAAAAAAACTGCTTTTATTCCAGCTAGAGTTGGGTCGATAGATGATGGCATCGTCCATCGCCGATGGCTGATAGACATCACAATGCCGAGCCAGCATTGCGATTCTCCAACCCGGCCACGTCCCAGCAGCACCCCGCTCATGAAAAATACACACTTAGACCCCATTTACACTAATACATCTTAGTTTTAAATGGCATATTAGAACAAAAGCAATCCACATCCACACTGGCGTTTCACCTACCGTTTCTAAACAGCCCTCCTTCCACACTATACCCCTAAATATGCCAACGCAATCTCACGGCAATTCGGAACTTTTTGATTAAGTGGCTTATTCGTATGAATTCGTACGATCTAAGTCATGCAATTTAGTATGATTTGCTCATCACCCAATGACGGTTGGGGTTAGGGGTGAAGTGGGTGCCAAGCCTCCTTTTTAAAATCTTACATTTTTCGTATGACTGAACTCGTATGAATTCGTATGAATTAGCCACTAAACTGACAAAACGTAAAATATTTGCATTTCCTTGTTAGATTAGGCTGATTATGCACATCACTTGACCACGCACACACACTCTGCCATGCGCTGCAGCAACCCAATAAAGTCTGACGTCTGAGCTCCAGGCAGTCAGCGGGTGCTTTGAGCACAAAACCCCAGAGAGCAGTGCACGTCAGACAGTTTATCAAGGACGTACCGCTGGATGGCATCTCACTATAGTTGTTAAACGTGATATTTAATTTTATTTAATCTTGTCTCTATCTAACGACTCTTTACCCTTTTGAATCTATCAGGTAACGTGTCAGTACACTGCTTCAATCTTTCACTTTCACGCTTGTACTTAGTGATTTTAGCGAAAACCTCAGATACTGTTGGTTGGTTGCTGTCGGTTGTGCACCTTTTTTACCAACCAAGTTTGTTGACGCCATTATAACGACACAGATCACTCCAATCTATTCAAGCCAGAATCTCGCTGAAAAAGTGATTGACAGGTGGTAATTTGTGTGTATCTTTATTCAAAATCTTGATTTGGTTACATTTGGTTGATTTGGAAACAAAGACCATACAAATGGTAGGCAACAAAGAATTAATTAGATTTTAATTAATGATTCATAAATAATGAATTCACCACCGCCTAGGATGATGATGCCATCGTCCATCGTGATGTTTTACATTAGACATTGTACAATGCCAAATTGGTCGACCTTAATTCCAACTCTAATAGAGTGGAGGAACTACGTCAATTTGTATGCAAAAACCCGGAAGCAAGTTAGCATTTTAGCAGTTCCGGTTCCCTCGTCCCAAAGTCAATGGGTTTTTTCAATGGGGTTTCAGTAAAATCACTTAAATAAGGTTCGTGGCTAACACAAACTCAAAATACTTTCACGTTTTGTTCTATGACATAAAACACATCAGTTACATCACACTTCGGTTATGCTTCTTTAAAAAGACGGTTGCTATCAAGTTGCTAATTGGGACTACAGTCGGTGTCGGAGACATTATACGTCATCGAGCTAAACTGGTCTGGAGCGCGGCTCGCTTGTGTTGGGCGTTTGGATTTGTCTGTAATTTTAGGTATTTTCATGAAGAGTATTCTATAGTTTGTTGTGTGTTTCTAATTGGGAATTCAGATTGTGTGTCGATAATTCCTTCACTTGTGAAGGCTGTCGAGACAGATTCATTTGTTGATAATTAATTTTAATTAACCGATGTTATGAAGATACAGCTCACCAGTGCAGCCTGTCTCTCTTCTACCCTCAGTAATGCAAACGTGTGAATAAATGTGTAAAAATACATGCATGTTAACTGTCATTTTAATGTGATCAAGTGATTTTTCGTCCGGTTTTATCTTAATCTGAACACATTTACCTCTGTCATAACTGCAATATTTACACTCCTCCATAAAACGTATAGCAGATGTGACTGTATGGGCTGCTTTTCACTGTACTTCGTGACAAAAACAGAATATTGAATGTTGATCTGTGTCCATGATGATGGAACTAGCAGGCATTTGATAGACTTGTTTCTCCTCATGCCTCATTTCTGTCGTCTGTTAAGGTAAGCAGGCTGTGTGCACGCGCGTGATACATTTATTGAAATGTCTTATGATAATACTATATAGGCAGATTTATACACGCAGTTTTAGAACAACCGCAAAGAAAAACAGATGTATTTCCCACGTAAAACGGTCCAAAAGGCACGTATAGGTCTATGTGTTTTTGCGTATTTATTTGTCTATAATATATACAGTGGATTATAATATTATAAACAGAGAGATTAACTCTTTGTCATGGACATTATTTCTAAAAATAAGCTTGATAAGTCGTGTGTAGCAGGGTGGTGCTGACGTCACAGGTGCGCGTCCTGAAGGCACTGTAGTCCGTTTATAGCCTAATGTTAGCTTTTCAGTTCTTGCGTTTCCATTTAAGATCCCAAAGTGCTCAGTTGTATTTTCATGTGAGGATTATCCGGCTGGACAAACCGTGTAAGTGTAATGAACTGTGTTCGAACAGAGAGCTTATTATTTGCAATCTTCGAAAAGCCTATGGGAAAATCCTATAGGGATTTTCACGAGGGAACCAGTTTTATGCTAGCAGCAGATTAGCCTACAAAGTGACGTCATAGTTCCTCCACTCTATTCCAGCCAAACTAAAAGAAATACGACTTTCTACAGAAGAAAAAAATAGTATAGGAAATTCTGTAGAATCCTCCTTACTTGGTTGAATAATTACTTGGAAAATATTTGGGGGGAAAAAAACTTTTACTTTTCATTTTGGATTCAAATCTACATAGACGGATAGACTTCTCTTTGACCAATCACAGCACTTCACAGCCTCTATCTCTGGGTGTGTGCAATTGTCTAATGAGTCCTGCTAAAGGTTAATGAAGGGGGTTTGAGCTCCCGGCACAAACATTATCTGACTTTGAGGACCAAGCTAGGATAAATGTAATGAAGAGGAAAGTCATTAGTAGAGGAGCGATCACGCTGCGCTCCTCAGATGTGATCGCGGGGGCCGGGATGGAACATTGTTTGCTGCTTTATCAATCTTTATTTGTTTGATTTCTCAGGGCCGCTCAAGGGTAGGTGGGCACCATGTGAGCGGTCAGCCTCCTCCTCGGCTTTCCAATTCAATTTATCCACACAACGAGACCTGGACGTCCATCGTTCTGGCATTTTGAGCGTTTGTCAGGCAGTCGTGTTCATTAAGCAGCAGCCTTGAGTCCTAATATTGGTGCTCCTTAGTCATCAGCATCAGGAAATCTCGAGCCGGAAAGAAGGAAAATGGATCCTAGAGTTGTACCGTGAGCCTTTACTGTCAGCCGCTGGCTAATTAAGATTGGCTGCGAAGGTTTTTCAATCACCAAGGTTTTTTTTGTTGAGTTTTTTTTCCATCAGTTTGTGCGCCAATGCACAGTAATGAGTGGTTTAATGAGCTTCCTGGCACTGCGCCGATGCTTCTAGGTTGTATATTCAGGCAGGATGTTGCTTTGTGTTGTTTTTGACTGGAATGAATGGCTGCACAAGGGCTTTTTCGATAACATTACATATTAGGGGTCGACTGGTTCACAAAATTGGAGCAGTTTGGTTTGTATTACGGTTCTGTGGTCACATTTTTTGGTTTACATTGTAAATAAATATTGTAATACTTTTGTAACACCTACACTGTAAAAAGTGATTCAAGAGTTCACACTTAGCTGATAATCAATAAAGCGTAATTAGCATGCTGTCCCGGGAAAGAGCCCTGAGCTCGTCATATCCTCGAGGCCAGGGCTCCCTCCCAATAGAAGGGCGAGAGGGGAGTTCGAGCTCAGGCAGGTCTCAAGAACTCTCCTGCTTGTCGCCGTGTGAGAAGTGTAAACTAAGGTTGTCTTGGGTGATAATTTGGTTTAGTTGATTGGCCATGGTGTATGTTTTTGGACAGTGGGAGGAAAGCGGGGAACCCCACGGGGAGAACATGGAAACTCTGCACAGAAACACCAACCGGCCCGATTTGAGGTTGGACCAGCGGTGTTCTTGCTGTGAGGCAACAGTGCTAGCCACTGGGCCACCGCGTCACCCTATCGGAAAAAAGGGTGAGAAGCAGGGGCGAAACGGGAGAAACTTCAAGACGAAGATAACTGGAGTGAAACACTCTGGTTATTTATAATGCTTCCGCAATCATCTAATAGGGCAGATTACAGAGCTAATGAGGTGCCAGCCATGTTGATCATAAGCATGTGATGCTCTTGAAATTAGTTTATAAATAAACCACACTCAGGGTGCTTTCACATCTGCCTTATTTAGTTGGATTGAATCGCACTTGAGTTCGTTTTCCCTCATGGAACGGTTCGTTTGGGCAGGTGTGAATGCAGCAATCGTACTCGAGTGCGGACCAAAAGCAGACCAAAAAAGCATACTGAGACCTGCTTGAAGAGGTGGTCTCGGTACGCTTTCAAACAAACCCTGGAGCGGTTCGTTTGTGGTGAGAATACAATCCGAACTAAAGCAGACCCAACCGCAAAAAGTTCTGCGCGTTTTGGACTAATCCAGCTGCCGTAGGCCGATGCGCTGTGCATTATGAAATGTGGAGGAAAAATATTTGTTGACAGCGCTTTACCAACAGAGAAAGGGAAAAACATTACCTGAGGTATCGTTGGTATTATTTCCGCAAGATGACCATGTCACAGCTAAATTAATTCACAGCTCCTCCTGAAGTGACGTGCGATGCATTAAAACATTGTTTTCTAGCTGCGGCCACACTTCATTCTTAAAATGTATAGTTTGTCTAAAGCAGGGATGCAATTAGGCAGCACAGTCGTCCCTCCATAGTAAAAGCGACATTTTGTGTCTGCCTTTTTGTTTATTTCCGGGAGTTCATTGGCATTTTCTCGCACGTAAATTCTGACTAATCGATAAGCAGTTTAGGAACTATGTTTAATAACATCTGGCCATTGAGAGATGTGGATTTTGTCAGATGACTGCATTTTGCTTATTTTCAACTGGTTCGGACCAAAGCCAGCAGTGTGGAGTTAAAACAACCCAAAGACGGCTAAAAATGCAACAATGTATCATTTATTGCCCTTGGTCCGGACCAAATGAAGCAAACTACAGATGTGAAAGCACCCTTAGCGACTTTCATTTCATTCATTTTTCTTCAGCTTAGACATTTATTTATCAGGGGTCGCCACAGTGGAAGGAACCAGCAACTATTCCGGCATACGTTTTACGCATCCTGCTTCCAGCTACAACCCAGTGCTGAGAAACATCCATACACAATCATTCACGCTCATACACTACGACCAATTTAGTTTATCCGCTTCTCCTATAGCGCATGTGTTTGGACTGTGGGGGAAACCGGAGCACCCGGAGGAAACCCACACCCACGGGCGTTGCGAGGGTCAAAAGGGATAAGGGGCTAAACCCCAAAGAAGCTTTTGAAAATGTCATTTTCTGCATGTTTTCAAGTCTGAAAATAGGATTTATTTTATAGTGTGAGTTTTTATTCGATGTGATACAAAGCTACAAACATGTTCATTTGGACAGGGTGATTAACTAAGGTGTAGTGTTGTCAAGATACTGGAATTTCTAAATTCTATACCAACACAATATTGATATTCAATAGGCTACTATTTTTGATATAATAACAATTGAATCAAAAAATAGTACAAAAAATAAAAATAAAGATCTATATGTTAGAAATATGTTTATTCAAATTTCTTTTTTTCCTCAAAATAGGTTGATGTGGGCATTGTAGCACTTTAAATGAATGTAATGGCTGTTTCATTCACACTTGAGCAGATATTCCACATATGCCTCACAAAAGTAATAGAACATTAATCCCTAATATTGATGAAGGCATCCAGCAATTGCTGTAGTTGAATGAAAATAAGATCTGAATAATCATTAAAAGGCTTTAATTGATCATTCTTCCAACCATCTTAGGTATTTTCATAAGAAAGTCGATTTATAATTACATGCTAACTAACATAGCATGTTACATTCGAATTTAGCTGTAAAATAATATGCTAGATGCATGAGCTCACTGTGATTTACCTATTCCAGAAACAGACGTGACTGGCTACGTCATTTCTAGATAAATATGTCTACATATCTATATCTAGAAAGCTAGATCATATCTAGAAAGCTAGATCATATCTAGAAAGATGGTAAACGTAACAATTTACGTTTTTCTGACTAATTTGCATGTATTTACATTGATATGATGCACATTTTATTGATTATAGTTATTTTATTTCACCAAAGCTACACACATTTTATACTGTGAAAACAAATATGAAGCTTCGTCAGTAGTTGGAACTTCATTTTGGCAAAACAGTTGTATTATCACCTCATCAGCTTCAGCTCCTAAAAATAATGAGCGAATGAAGACTTTTATTTTTTTAACACCATGTGACAACAGTGCCACTCCCACCTGCGAGTAGAAACAGGTAGTGCTGAACAGCTGACTATTTAATAACCCGACACAAACGCTGCGTTAAGTGGAATGCATATGATGTATGTGGTCATTTTAAGTACTCAGAGTACAAATGTAAATGTTATACAACCTATTTTTATTTAGGTGCAACATATTCCAAAAGATCAGGGGCTTTTGACAATACATCAAGTGCTTAAGCCTGCGAAGCACCCCCCTCGCAACGCCACAGACTTATACAGTATATGAATACATGTGACCACACTAGAGCTCTTGTTGTATTATCCTCTGAAGTGTCCTTGTGTGAGTGCTTTCTGACTCAAACCAGCAGTCTGGGGTTGTGAATCGAGCCGCAGGGCAGTCAGGTGTGTAAACCTAGTCACGTAAAAGGTCTGTGTCATTGTGTGTGTATGTGTGAGTGCCTTGCATTCCCCCCACCAAATGTCCCCACAAGTATAGCAATATCAGTCAATTTTGACATATTTGTGGTCCCCCTGTGGAAAAACACTTGTAAATCACACAGAATGAAGTATTTTAAAAATCTGTGTGGGTGGATTTTAGGGGTAGTGTTTGGGTACGA
The DNA here is from genome assembly GCF_049306965.1 of Danio rerio. Classification (NCBI taxonomy): domain Eukaryota; kingdom Metazoa; phylum Chordata; class Actinopteri; order Cypriniformes; family Danionidae; genus Danio; species Danio rerio. The sequence goes on along the minus strand of NC_133181.1, from coordinate 58,381,076 downwards.
ATTTAAAGTCTGTACAGTATAAAAATCGTTACGTCTATGGGAAGTCCCCATAAAGATAGCTGTACGTGTGTGTGTGTGTGTGTGTGTGTGTGTGTGTGTGTGTGTGTGTGCGCGCTCCCTTTCCACCCCAGCTGTGTGTTGATGCCACCTGATCCTGCCCTGCTCTGTGTACAACAACTCTCACTACTGACCCACAATCCTCAGCGGTTGGTTTTGGCCCCAGGGCAGACATCAGACATGCTCACCTGGAGCTCAGCACTTCTCTGACTCGCTCCGTCATGGATGTCTTTGGTTATGTCACTTTACATTGGTTTGGACTGTTTAACAGCCTATAGACCTAAGCTGCCAGCCCACTGTGTAATATGTACAGTTGAAGTCAGAATTATTAGCCCCCTGAATTATTAGCGCCCCTGTTTTTTTTTTCCCCAAATTTCTGTTTAATGGAGGGAAGACTGTTTCAGCACATTTCTAAGCATAATAGTTTTAGAAACGTATTTCTAATAACTGATTTATTTTATCTTTGTCATGATGACAGTAAATAATATTTGACTAGATATTTTTCAAGACACTTCTATACAGCTTAAAGTGACATTTAAAGGCTTAACTAGGTTAATTAGGTTAACTAGGCAGGTTAGGGTAATTAGGCAAGTTATTGTATAACGATGGTTTGTTCTGTTGACTATCGAAAAAAAAATAGCTTGAAGGGTTTAATAATTTTGTCCCAAAATAGTTTTTAATAAAATTTAAAACTGCTTTTATTCTAGCCAAAATAAAAAAATAAGACTTTCTCGAGAAGAAAAAATATTATCAGACATCCTGTGAAAATGTCCTTGCTCTGTTAAACATCATTTGGGAAATATAAAAAAAAAGAAAAAAAATCAAAAGGGGGCTAATAATTCTGACTTCAACTGTATACAGTTGATGTCAGAATTATTAGCCCCCCTGCATTATTAGCCCTCCTATATATTTTCCCCAATTTCTGTTTGATGAAGAGACGATTTTTCAGCACATTTCTAAACATAATAGAATTACTTACTCATTTCTAATAACTGATTTATTTTCTCTTTGTCATGATGACAGTAAATAGTATTTGACTAGATATTTTTCAAGACACTTCTATACAGCTTAAAGTGACATTTAAAGGCTTAATTAGGTTAATTAGGCAAGTTATTGTATAGTGATGTAAATATAGCTTAAGGGGCTAATACTTTTTATCTTAAAATGGTTTAAAAAATAAAAACTGTTTTTATTCTAGCCGAAAAAAAAAAACAAAAAAGACTTTTTCCAGAAGAAAAAATATTATAGGAAATACAGTGAACAAATTTTATTGCTCTGTTTTCATGTGGGAAATATTTAAAAAAAAAGAAATAATAATTTTGACTTTAATATAAATAACATATATGTATACTATGCATAGTGTATATATATATATATATATATATATATATATATATATATATATATATATATATATATATATATATATATATATATATATATATATACACTATGCATAGTATACATATGCCCCCTTTCGATTTTTTTTCTTTTTTAAATATTTCCCAAATGATTTTTAACAGAGCAAGGAAATTTTCACAGCATGTCCGATAATATTTTTTCTTCAGGAGAAAGTCTTATTTTTTTTATTTCGGCTAGAATAAAAGCAGTTTTTAATTTTTAAAAAAACATATTTGGGACAAAATTATTAGCCCCTTTAAGATATTTTTTTTTCTTTAGTCTACAGAACAAACCATTGTTATACAATAACTTGCCTAATTACCCTAACCTGCCTAGTTCACCTTATTAACCTAGTTAAGCCTTTAAATGTCACTTTAAGCTGTATCAAAGTGTCCTGAAAAATGTCAAGTAAAATATTATTTACTGTCATCATGGCAAAGATAAAATAAATTAGTTATTAGAAATAAGTTTTTAAAACTATTATGATTAGAAATGTGCTAAAACAATCTTCCCCCCATTAAACAGAAATTTGGGAAAAAAATAAACAGGGGTGATAATAATTCAGGGGGGCTAATAATTCTGACTTCAACTGTACCAATAAACCAATAAACCAAAAGTAAAAAAGAAAAGAAAAAAATCCAGTTGCAGCACGTACCTGAGACTTGGCAACCACATAGCAATACCATGGCAACTACACATGCATCAATTTTGCTAAAATTGCTTGCTTGCTTGATTGATTGGCTGAATGCATGTACTGTATATGCCGGAAATTAGGAATGTAAATGGTGTGTGTGATGTTACGGGGACTGTGGAGTCTCCGCCATCGTTGTCGTCTTCTGTGTTTCTGCGCTGCTGGAGGTGCGTTCAGGAGAGCGAGTGCTGACAGATTTTGTAATTGAGTGCTTACAGGTCACAGACCATTTCAGACTCACGCTGCCCTCCGCAACAGAGTCTTCCTGACAGCTCTTAGCCCAAAATAGCCTCGTTCCAGCTGAGTCGCACAAGTGGCTTGTCTTTTAGCATGGCGTGGAATGGAGAAGGAGAGACGCACACCGTTCTGAGAGCATCAATCATGACAATCACACATTCCTTCTGTGTGTGTGTGTGTGTGTGTGTGTGTGTGTGTGTGTGTGTGTGTGTGTGTGTGTGTGTGTGTGTGTGTGTGTGTGTGTGTGTTCACTAAATAATTCAACATGTGAGCATTACTCTATTTATATGATATATAAGTGTATTTGTTATTGGTTGTGATGGCTGCTGGATATTGATTGTTATGGTATGCAGAGAAATGCCGTACATGTGGATGGGTTTTTATTTTTATAAATATTACATTTATTATTATTATTATTATTATTATTATTATTATTATTATTATTATTATTGTTGTTGTTGTTGTTGTTGTTGTTGTTATTAATATTATTATTATTATAAATTTACATTATTATGATTATTATAAACATACCTTATGATTATTATTATTATTAGTAGTAGTAGCAGTAGTAGTAGTAGTTTTTTAACATTTGTCTTTGCACAATTAGACATAATATGCTAATTATATAGCATTGTTATTAATAATAACATTCAGGAATAATGTTTTGTTTTATGACAATTATTATTACAAAATCTATATCCATCTATACAAATCATTAATATTATAAATATTCAGACAATGACAACTGTTATTACAAAGTTTTATTCATTGATTTAAATCATTAAATCTAATAAAATAATATATTTAAGTAAAAGTAAACAATTATAATAAACAGTTATGTATTCTGTAATATATAATAATATTAATAATTCTTGTTGTTGTTATTGTTTAGATATTGTAAAATTAATAATAATAATAATAATAATTATTATTATTATTATTATTATTATTATTATTATAACATTCAGTAATTATTTTTGTGTTTTATAATAATAACTGTTATTACAAAGTTTTTTTAATTGATTTAAATAATTAAATCTAATAAAATAATATATTTAAGTAAAAAAAAAATAAACAGTTATATTTTCTGTAATATATTATAACAATAATAATAAAGAATTAAAATAATAATATTTTAATAATAATAATAATAACGATTATTATTTTTGTTGTTATTGTTATTGTTTTGATGCTATTGTTATTAATTATATTAGTATTAATAATAATACTAATTATTATTATTATTATTATTATTATTATTATTATTATTACATTCAGTAATTATTTTTGTATTTTATAATGGTAACTGTTATTACAAAGTTTTTATTCATTGATATAAATAATTAAATATATAATAAAATAATATATTTAAATATTTTTTTTGAAATTATATATTTTAATAAAGTTATATTATATGTAACAATAATATTAATAATAATTCTTAGTATTAATAATAATAATAATAATGATAATAATAATCATAATAGTAATAATAATAAAATACAATATCACCTTTTTATTATTATTATTTTAATAATATTATTACTTGGTAGTTATTTTTCAACATTTAAGATATTCATTTTGTTTCCAGTATTATTGAATCACAAATGAAAATTTTATTGATTTTTATATGAACTTGGTGTCGTATAGAACACAGATATAAGTATTAGCCATGTGGTAACTCAGTTATTAAAAAAAAAAAAAGCTTGAACAGGCATCCTGAATATTGCTCCATCTCCTGCTGTAAAAATGAGCACCAGTGACTGGACAGAAATCACCTGAGATTAACAAACCAGCTGATCTTGTTATCTCTACAATTTCAATCTCATTCTCACTTCAGTTTCAACGGGACCCAACATATACGCAAATGCATGAGACATACAGTTGAAGTCTGAATTATTCGCCCTCCTGTGAATTTATTTCCTCTTTAAAATATTCTCCAGAGGATGTTTAACAGAGCAAGGAATTTGTTCACAGTATTTCCTATAGTATTTTTTCTTCTGGAGAAACTCTTATTTGTTTTATTTCGACTAGAATAAAAGCAGTTTTACATTTTTTAAATTCCATTTTAAGGTCAATATTATTAGCCCTCTTAAGCATTATTCCTTTCGTTTGTCTACAGAACAAACAGCGGTCGAATCATGACTTACCTTGTTACCTTAACTTTAACCTAATTAAGCCTTTAAATGTCACATTAAGCTGAATACTAGTGTCTTGAACAATATCAAGTCAATTATTATGTGCTGCCATAATGGCAAAGATAAAGCGGTGTGGATGTGCTTGCATCAGGATGATCAAATCAGGATGGTGTGAAATCCCTGTAGATATCAGAAATCATTTATGTGCACTGGAGTGTGTGTGTGTGTGTGCCTGTGTGTGTAGTCATTGGAATAATCCCCTCAGCCCGTTCCTCATGTAGACACGTTAATGTCTTTCAGAAGCATGTGGATTGTTTTTGTGACTCGTGGCCAAATGCGTTTTTCTTTCTCTCTTCGGTGACTTCATAGATTCAGTTGTAACTGCAGGCGAGCTGGAATGCGCATCTGTTCTCCGGCTGCATCCGAACGCATCAGCTGGGAGAATCTGAATGGAGCATTCGGATAAAAGACTCCAGCTTGCATCTGTGCGCTTCTTCTTTTCCCTTCTCCATTTTATTCTTTCCCGCTTCTGTTTGCTCCGAGCGTGGCTGATGTGAGCCCGCTGATCGCATTGATTGTGTTATTGTACAAAACAAATTTGCGGGCGCAGAATGCAGTTATTTAGTGGCGAGCTGCTGGAGAGGATTTGAACAAACTACAGTAGATTTTCAGGATGTCAATCAGGTGAAATCCTTACAAAGTGAAATTACATTACTTTATGCTGACTTATGCTTACTTTCAGACTGCAAGATTTTAGCCATGATTTTGACTCAAAGACCGGTTTTAAGACATCGACGACGAATGCCTGAAATCACAGGTAATCGAGGTAAATCGCACAGTATAAACCAACCCAGGCTCATTCTGAAAACGCAGCCCCGCGGACGTTTCTAGAGAACGCGATTCTAGAGAACGCCGCTCCTCTTCGCTCTCGCAGGCTGACGCCTCACCTCCGTGTGGAGGGCTTTCCCACCGCGACCAGCTTGTCCACTTAGCTAGTTGTGTTACGACGGCCGAGCGGAGGCCTGGAAGGGATTCGGCTGCGGTCATCGGGTTCAAGTCCGGGAAAGAGCAGTTCCAGAACTCAGGTAAGACAAAAAACATAATCCCAAAAAAAACGAGTTCATAAGAGAATGCGGTGAAATCCGAAAACGTGGTCAAACTCAGACGAGGGCTTTTCTTTTTCTGGACGGCTTTTGTAAAATGTTGCTTGGGTTTAGGGAAGGAGGAGGAGAAGGAGGAGAGTGGGTCGGCCAATTGGCCAGCCTCCCAGTCAACCGTTTAGTCAGTCAGTCAGTCAGTCGGACAGACGGTCACTCGACAGCGGCCTCTGGCGGCTTTTTATGCGAGAACAGCGGGGGTGCGAACAGCGCTCGCAAGAGGCATTCTAGATGTGAAAAAGCGCATACAGCGGCCTCTCGTGGATTCGCGAAAACAAAAACTGCACAAATACGTACCTCCCGGGAGGTATTTTGCGGTCTCCAGAAACGTCTGCAGGGCTACGTTTCCGGAACAAACCTGGGTTGGTATAAACCTTGTGTTACGATGGCCGAGC